>NC_089588.1:130732220-131032220 GCF_019320115.1 Miscanthus floridulus
AACAAGGCAGAATTAAAACTATCGGTCTAGCCAAGACTACACCCCTCTATTTATGTTCTCTAGCACCTTCCAAAGATACTAATTAAGCAACAAAGGTGATGGGCCAGATAGAGCTCACCTAACCAATTCTAGAAGCAAGGTCACACAAACCTATGCCATTAGTACTTTAAGCAAAAAGGGAGCTCCTACACATGCTAGTAAGCAAAAGCACAAAGCCACCTAAGCTCACTAGCAATGCTCAATAATAAGGCAACCAATGCCAAATTAGAGAGTGCAAATACTTAGCTACACAAACTAAGCAATATGACTAATAAGGTTACACAAACCAAATTAGCCACGCAAGGGAGTCACTTCTATGCTACACAAGCAAGAAGGTAACTAGTGAGCTACACAAGCTTAACTAAATACAAGAGCAACTACTCAAGCACAATGTATATGAAAGTAATTACAAGCTTGTGTAACGAGGATGCAAACCAACGGGAAGAACAAGGTTGACATGATGATTTTTCTCCCGAGGTTCACGTGCTTGCCAACACGCTAGTCCCCGTTGTGTCGACCGCTCACTTGGTGGTTCGGCGGCTAATTGGCATCACCCGCCAAGCCCGCACGTCGGGCACCGCAAGAACCTACCCCAAAAGTGAGGGTATCTCAATGACACGCTTCACTAAAGTTGCTCTTCGTGGCTCCCGCGGGGCGAGCACAGTGCCCCTCACAAAGCTCTTCTCCAGAGCACCGCACAAGCTTCTTGCGGGCTTCAACGGAGACCACCACCAAGCCGTCTAGGAGGTGGCAACCTCCAAGAGTAACAAGCACCACCGGCTTGCAACTCTATCATCTAGTGCCACTCGATGCAACCTCACGATGCAATCGCACTAGAATCGCTCTCTCACACAATTGGATGATCACTATCAAGCATATGTGAGATAGAGGGCTCCCAAGCACTACTACACAAGCCACCAAGGCTCTAGTGTGCTCCACTATAGGGCCCAAGGCCGAGACCCCTTCTATTTATAGCCCCATGGGTTAAAATAGCCGTTACCCCTTCACTGGGCATTTTTCGGTTTGACCGGACGCGCCGGTCATATCGACCGGACGCAGGACCTCAGTGTCCGGTCAACGGATGCTTGCCACGTGTCGCCTTCGTTCAACCTCAGTCACTTGATCTCAATGGTCAAGTGATGACCGGACGCGGCTGCTCAAACTGACCGGACGCAGCAACCCCAGCGTCCGGTCGTTTCCAGTAAGGTACCAGTCGCGACCGGACGTGTCCGGTCGATCACGATCGGACGCAACATCAGCGTCCGGTCCTTCTCCAACTTTTCGGTGTCACCTACATCACTGTATGTCAGCCTGACAGGACCCACCTTGTCAGTGTCCGGTCACTTCCAGCGCCAGCGTCCGGTCGAAGACCGATGCCTGCACGCTCTCTGCAGCCACTGACCGGGCGCAGGACCCCAGTGTCCGGTCACCACGTGACCAGCGTCCGGTCCATTCTATGAGACCCTGTCTTTTCTGTATAGGGCGTCGGTGGCACCGTCGGACTGTCCACACTCTACGGGCAGACACTCCGCCGGTGGAGTTCGAACCATTACCTCCGTTCCTTCGCCGAGTTGATCCACATCAACTCCAACTTCATCTCCTTTGTAAATGTGCCAACACCACCAAGTGTACACCACCATGTGTATGTGTGTTAGCATTTTCACAAACCTTTTCCAAAGGATTAGCCACTCAACTTGCCACGCCACTCAATCCTAGCAACGATGCAAAGTTAGATCACTCGAGTGGCACTTAGATGACCGATATGCAAACAAGTTTGCCCCTCTTGATAGTACGGCCATCTATCCTAAACCCGGTCATCAACTTCTCTACACGCCTATGACCGGTGAAATGAAATGCCCTAGGTTATACCTTTGCCTTGCGCATTCCATTCCATCTCCTCCAATGCCGATGTAACACATGCACCAACATGATCAACAATGATATGATCCACTTCATATCGTCACGTGATCATATTGGTTCATCGATCTTGACTTCACTTGCTTTTCACCGTTGCCTTCGTCCATCGACGCCAAGTCTTGCTCAAGCTTCACCGCCACGCGGTCCATCGCTCCAAAGCCTCCAACTTGCCCTTCACGCTTGCAACCGGTCCATCAAGCCAAGTCTTGTCTTGATCTTCTCCACCTTGATCACATGACTCAATGTCATGTCTCATGTGCAATGAGCTCCTTCATCATCACATGTGTGAGCTTTGCAACATCTCCAAGCCATTTTCACCTTCATGGCATATGTTGCTCACACATATGTATCTGTGGACTAATCACCTGTGTATCTCACATAAACACAATTAGTCCACCTAGGTTGTCACTTAATTACCAAAACCACACAAGGACCTTTCAATCTCCCCCTTTTTGGTAATTGATGACAACTCTACAAAGATATAGAAATTAAGCTCTTTTAGATTCATGTTGCTTGCCCAAGCAATTTTACCATCTGAAAATGATTTTAGACAAGTACCACAAACCCGAGATGGTAGTATTAGCTCCCCCTGCATATGTTCTAGAGTGTTTGATTTGAAGCTCGCACATATGCATAGATTAAAATTGTGGGAGAGTAATTACTACAAAATGATGCTAAGGTGTATAGAATAAACCTTTGAAGCGTGTACCAATTGGAGATGCACATTTAAGTTCATCCTTAGCACCATGGTTAGCTAGATATCACTTGGAAATAAAAGCACTAGATACCTTGTGAGATCAACATTAAAAGTAAGGTACTAGAATTACTTGAAAAGCATACCAAGTGTCTAGTTATCATCATATGCATGCTAGTTATCAAATCATCATTCAAGTTCTACAACTTGCATACACCACACAAGCATGCATATTGAATTTGAAAGCTTATGCAATGCAAGCAAGCACATGAATATGCACATATCAAATGCAATCAATCAAAGTTCATGAGCTTGCTCCCCCTACTTGTGTGCTTCTCTTGTCCAAGAATTTTGATCAATCTCTTTTCTTCAATGTTGCTCCCTCTTTGTCTATGTCCATGTCCAACCTCTACTTCTTTGAGCTTTTATATCTTATCTCTCCCCCTTTACAATCTCAATCTCAAAGCTTTCATATCTTTGTACAATCTCTCCCCCTTTGTCATCAATTTTCATAAAAGGTGTGCTTCTCATTGATGCAAAGGTATGCATTTGGGGTAGATGGTTGAGGCTTGAATCTTGCATTTTTTATGGACATCACTTGATTGTTGGAATGACACCATTTGTAAATACCACTTGTAACTTGTACCACTTGTATCTTGTGTAGGGCTTCTTGAGATACCACACATAAGATTTTTTATCTTGAGATCAATTTGTGGGACACCTCCCCCTATGTGATAGCATGGGTCATCCATTTAATACACTTGAGCTCTTGTAGGTGAAAGATGCATTCTTCATTTCATGATCACTTAAAATTGAGGATCACTTGTGGAACCATCGTCTTGCATGATTGATACCATGTGTAGATATGATATCACTTGAAAGAATTTTCTAGTATGGAACCACTTGTTCGATTTATCAATAAAAATCATTTCTTAAACATTTGCTATCTTCATGAGTACCACTTATATAATATCACTTGTGAGTTGATCTAGACATCATTTGTAGATTCTTGATGAAATGCTTGAGTCTAGATACCACTTGAAACAAATGAACTAGATATCCATTTGCATTATTATCTTGTGCTTGTACTCTTATCACTATCATGAGCTTCTATGGTTAACTTGAACTAAATTGATTTGCCTAAGCTTTCAAGTCCGGTTTAAACCAATGACAAGCTTCTTCACACCTCTTGCACGGGTTATCTTGCCAATGTTGTACTTGTCACTTGTTAGCAATCCAAATTAGATCAAGTACTTGGGATCACTAGCTCATGAATAAATTCATATACTAACCACTAGATCAAGTAATAATTCAAGCAATAGTGGTAGGTTATGAATTTAAACATTTCATTTGTTATGCATGATCCTATGAAGCATGTACTATATGCACTAACCGCATACTAGTAAGGGATGAAATGATCATGCACATTACAATGATACCTTTGCTATGTTGGAGTAGAGGATAGTCGCATAGATTCCAATTCATTACTCTAATAGCAATGTGAAGTCCAATTATAAGCTTGGTGAAGACCAATAGATACCATGTGGAATTCCATTCTTCACCCATATGAAATGAATACCACTTATGATCAAGTGCACTTTCCTGTTGTGGTTGGCTTGCTTCATCTTTTGATCAATGCTTGCATGAGAGCATCAACGTGAGAATACCACTTGAAATATTATGACTAGCTCTCTTTTGGGTGTTGCTTGCTTTTCTTGATCAACCCTTTTGATTGCTTCAACTAAGCATCTCAAATGTTCCTCGGATCACCACTTCCATGTTAGCCTTCCAAGTACTACACTTGGTTCACCTACACATAGGCGGCAAGCCCCTATACTAGGGAGAAGTGACATCTCTCCAAAAACCATCCTTTACACTCACTTGAAATAACTTGATTGATTGATTCAAGTGATGGACTTAACTTGATGAGTAACCTTGATTCATTATTTAAGTCATTTTCTTTCTACCAAATGATCTCCAATCATATCTAGAACTTAAATTTCATCTTCAACTTGAGTTTGACCTTGATCTTCATCTTGAGTACCAAAAGTATGCAAAGTACACTCCACAATCAAATGGCCTTGTAATCTTTGCTTGTCATGCTTCTAGATCTTCTCAAAACCAAACTTATATGCCTCAATTACTTACAAACATGTTTCCAATTTGAGGACCTTTCAATTAAAGTGACTCTAGATCAATCCATTATTTGTCACTTTTCTGGCAGATTCTGTACCCTTCAAAGAAATAAGCATATCTCCCAAAGTATAAATTCAAATATCACAAAATTTGGTGGAGATGTGTTTTACTAAGTTATCTAGCAGCTTTAAAAATTTGAGCTTCATTTGACTTCTATATTGCTACCAGATTTCAATTCTTCCACCACTGCTACTTGCTGAAAACTGCTGCACTATAGCTGACAAGATCCACTCCAAAACTGAAGCATTTCTTATCCAATTCTCATGAAACTTTTAAAGCATCTTATACCATAAGTCTAGAGAATGTACACCAATTTTTATGCCAATCCAATAAGTTTTGATTACTCAAACATGGCTAAGATCACAGCTCACACAGATTTTTAATATAGGACAAATTTGAATCACTTGAGCTATACTTCATCAAATATGAATCAAACTTGAAACTAACTCGTTTGAATACTTTCACAAGACATAAATCCATTCAATCCACTTACTAAATATCATCTTATGAACTTATCCAATATAAATCAATCCAAACTTGACTACTAATTAATTATCCATTCAATCATCTCATAGCAAGCAACATTGCATATTTATCCAATTCAATCAACTCATATGCACCCAAATGAAATGACCAACAAGAGATATACCTTGGTTAGCTCATGATCATCCAACTAGCAAGCTTCAACTCAATTATTTGTAAGTCATCAAATATATCCAATGAATCACCAACAACTTGAATTATAACACTTGGACTTTACTCAGTTAATCATGGCATTGGGATAATGATCATCACTTATCAATACTTGGCTCAACTACATAATCAACAAGATGAATACCATTTGAACCAAGCCTCCAATGCCAATGGTACCTACAAACAATCATTCACTTTTTGATGGTACCCAAACTAGTTTGGGTCCTCTCAAGTTAGGAGCAACATACTTAGGCATAGTCTTAGTATGAATAGCGGGATGTTTTACAATAGCAACCATAGAGGTACCATTTCCATCCTTCCTAAGCATAGCATCATCATCAATTGAAATAGGCTTAGGAGTGTTACCTAGGGGACATGAATATGCCATGTGTCCCCTTTCCCGGCATGAGTAGCACTTTCTCTTTGATTGAGCCTTCTCTTCCTTGCTCATGTGGTGATTTTCATTACCTTGCCTCTCATGGATTGCTTGAGTCTTCTTCTCAAGCTTGGTAGGACACTTAGAGGCAAAGTGTCCCATACTTCCACACTTGAAGCACTTGATGTGAGCATAATCTTTCTTCTCATCTTCATTCTTGCTCATCATCTTAGCATCTTGAGTTTGCATTGGATGCCTTGCCTTTCCACCCCTTCTTGTTTTCTTCTTCTTTATCATCAAATCACCACCATCTTCATGGTTGATCTTGATTTGCTCTTGGGGTGTCTTCTCTTGCTCAACTTGTGGCTTTGGTTGAGGCTCTTTTAGTTGCTTCACCAATTGCTTGGTTGGGCACATTGAGGTAAGGTGACCCCAAGTGCGGCACTTGAAGCACTTCACATGCCTTAGCCTCTCTTCTTCTTTCTTCAACTTGAGCTTTTCTTCATTGGGGCAACCATTTGCAAGATGTCCCACTTCATGGCACTTGAAGCACATGAAATGAGAGAGCTTCTCTTATTCTTGCTTCTTCATCTCTCTTTCATATCTTCTCTTGCCCCATCTTTTGCCCTTGATCTTGCTCTTGTTGAAGCCAATGCCACTTATGTCATTGCGGCTTTCTTGATGATTGACTTTGCTAGTCTTGAAGCCGGCTCCACTCTTGTCACCAAAGTTTCTTTGAGTCTTCAACATATGCTCAAAGGTGACTTGAGAGTTGTAGCACCTCTCTAACTTGTTGCTCAATTTCTTCATTTGTTCATTGAGCTCGTTGTTCTCCTTCAAAAGGTTAGTCTCACAAGACATAGAAATAGAACAAGTATCTATATGCGAAGAATATGGCATAGCTAATAAATCATCACAAGAGGTGGATACATGCTTCTTGCCTACATCACAAGGGTTAGCAACAATATGTGATTGATCAATTGACCCATGTGATGAGCTCTCACTATTTTTAAGTTTCTTTGTTAACACTTTAATTAGAGAAGCATGTTGTTCTAATAATTCATCATGAGATGCAAGTAGTGTCTCATGATTCAATTTTAGCTCATCATGTGAAGATTTGAAAGCATCAAGTAATTTCTTATGTTCTTCACAAGAGTTCTTTAGAAATGAGTTTTCGTTTTCCAATTTCAATGTTTTAGCTTTCTCATTTTCTAAAGACATGGTCATGCTAGCAAGTCTACTAACAAGCTCATCATATGAATCAACATGATCAACCACATTATCATTTGATACCTTGGTGTCACCTTGTGACATGAAACAATGTGGTGTAGTTGGAGAGATTATAGTAGCATCATCATCATGGCTTGAGCATGAACCAACATCACCACCAAGTGTGCATGGGGTAGCATCATCATTTGCAACACTTGTGGCATCATCATCAATCTTGTCAAGTGAACTTGTAGTGAATCGATCATCATCATCATCACTTGACCATGAGGTGGAGCAATCTTTCTCAATCACCAAATTGTGATCATGCTCGACACACTCATGCACCTTCTTCTTAGGCTCATCCTCCTTCTTGAATTTGCCATCATCCCATGTGGAGGAATCACCGAAGGTGTCCTTGATGGACTCCCATATCTCACGAGCGGTTCCCGTGTAGTTTACTTGTTTCATCAAATCAAAACTCAATGCATCTATTAGAAAACAACAAGCATGTGCATCAAGTTTATAGAGAACTCTTTGAGCTTTAGTGAGATTTCTATAGTCCAAGACATGAGTGAGACCACTAGTGACAATCCACCAAAACTTAGGTCCCTTTGCACGAAAATGATCAAGCATATAATTTTTCCAAAGTGCAAAGTTTGTGCCATCAAAAATGTGTGTCTCACAAACATTTAGCCCACTAGACGCCATCCTCTCAGGTCCGTGAAGACCACAAATGAGAGACCTAGTTCTGATACCACTTGTAAGGTCGAGATGGTAGACTAGAGGGGGGTGAATAGTCCTTTCTAAAATTAATCGCGTCGGCTAACCGAAACAAGTGCAGAATTAAAACTATGGGTAGCCAAGACTACACCCCTCTATTTATGTTCTCTAGCACCTTCCAAAGATACTAATTAAGCAACAAAGGTGCCGGGCTAGCTAGAGCTCACCTAACCAATTCTAGAAGTAAGGTCACACAAACCTATGCCACTAGTACTTTAAGCAAAAAGGGAGCTCCTACACATGCTAGTAAGCAAAAGCACAAAGCCACCTAAGCTCACTAGCAATGCTCAATAATAAGGCAACCAATGCCAAATTAGAGAGCGCAAATACTTAGCTACACAAACTAAGCAATGTGACTAACAAGGTTACACAAACCAAATCAGCCACGCAAGGGAGCCACTTCTATGCTACACAAGCAAGAAGGTAACTAGTGAGCTACACAAGCTTAACTAAATACAAGAGCAACTACACAAGCACAATGTATATGAAAGTAATTACAAGCTTGTGTAACGAGGATGCAAACCAATGGGAAGAACAAGGTTGACACGGTGATTTTTCTCCCGAGGTTCACGTGCTTGCCAACACGCTAGTCCCCGTTGTGTGGACCGCTCACTTGGTGGTTTGGCGGCTAATTGGCATCACCTGCCAAGCCCGCACATCGGGCACCGCAAGAACCTACCCCAAAAGTGAGGGTAGCTCAATGACACGCTTTACTAAAGTTGCTCTTCGCGGCTCCCGTGGGGCGAGCACAATGCCCCTCACAAAGCTTTTCTCCGGAACACCGCACAAGCTTCTTGCGGGCTTCAATGGAGACCACCACCAAGCAGTCTAGGAGGTGGCAACCTCCAAGAGTAACAAGCACCACCGGCTTGCAACTCGATCACCTAGTGCCACTTGATGCAATCGCACTAGAATTGCTCTCTCACACAATCGGATGATCACCTCAAACTTTGCGGCATTGCCACCTCCATCATCAACAAGTAGGCGGCCCAAGCATGGTTGCTAGACACCGGCTACATCTTCTTTGACGAGTGCCTCTACATACCAGCCGCTTCACCACTACTTTCGGCCCTCATCGACGCACTCATCAGCGGCAGCCGCATCGACAACCTCAACCACCTAGCGGTGGGATTTCATAGCCTCCCAACATCAGCAACACAAGCATATACCACACCATCAAGCATCCTGCTCACTCGCCCGTGGAAGAGGCGCACCCCATTGATGGCAGCAGTCACCTTCTTCGACAACATGGGGTGTCGCTGCATGACCATCAACGACGTCGCCAACACCATCAACGCCAACACCCGCCTGCACTCCATCTCGCCAAATGAACTCAATGGCGTCGACTTCATGTTTGGTGAGATGTTGTACTTGACAACTTCACCAGCAAAACATGTACCTTCCTCCATCTACCGCAAGATTCCCAGCAACATCATGCCCAAGGCGACCAACAAAGTAAAAGGATGTGAGGGCCCCAACTCAACAGGGAGCACGTCCACTTCGACACCAACATCTCCAGGACGACACTAGTACGAGCCTGGCAATAGCTGCACCCTGAGGCCACCATAGACGCCGCTCACTACTGGCTCCATGGCTATATTGGCACCCTCCGATACTGCTTTGAGTTCAGCGTTAATAACGACCACCACAACCTCGCAACCACAGTAGTTCTCCACGGCGACCTACGCATCCATATTGAGCGAGTCAAGAGATCAGCGCCACCACCAAAAGGGCTCGATGACTGGCTAATGATTCGGCTCGAGGATGGCCGAGTGGAGAAGGCGGGATATGTCATGGTCCTAAGGGGCGCGCCCCAGAGCAGCCAAATGGGCCGACGGGAGCCCGCAACCAAGCGAAAGTCGAGGCCACAGGGCGCGCACGCCGCCAGGAGGAGGTGTGGCAAGGGGGCTGCGCCACCTCCACCTCCACCTCCCCATTATCCCAAGATTTAGGTAGTTTAGGAAAATAAAGATATTTGGACAAAAAAATATAGATAATTGTTTAAGAAAATAGAGTCAAGATTTTTTAGGAAAGGATAAAATTTGTTTTGAGAAAGGTGAATCCAAACCTATAAGGACTCTCCGCTAGATTGTTTGGTGTGCAAGTCCTCTAGGGACTATAAATATAGGGCTACGTAACTATTCCAATCAAGAAGGAAATAGAGATTTGCTCTTAAAACAAATCTCCTCTCGCTCTCTCGCTCCCAGCGCCATCGCCCTTGCCCCTAGCACACCATGGCACACGCTGCCACCCTCGCCTGCGCCGCGCTGCTGCCCTAGCGCCGCCGCCTCACACTACCGCCGCCATCCCCTAGCCGGCCTTGAAGGGACCGTGACGCCAAAGAGGGTGGTGAATTAGGCAACTTAAAAATCTACTTCTATCTATGACCTCTAATTTTCACCTTAGCAAAACCTTTGCAATTAAATAAACTATCTAAATGTGCAACTATGATTTTGCTAGTGTGTTGTTATCTCTACCATAAAAGAGTTATGCAACCTAGGTTCCAATCCTATCAACTAGCCTATCAACTCAGCTAGGAAAGGTAAAGCACACAACCAAGATTGCAATACAAATACGGAAGCTAAAGATGAGGTAGAGTGCAAACTTCCATCGACTAAGCTCTTTTTCCCACGCTCGCATCTGAACCGCCCGCTTCAGATCCACCGCCAATGCTACTTGGATGACTCGCCCCCGCCGCTTCCACACCGGTCCAGCGCCCGTCTCTTCCAGGTCGCCCAAAAGACTCGCCCCTGCCTCTTCAACAACAGCACCGCGTGGCCTGTGCCTCCTCCCCACACCGCCGGCGGCGGCCTACGCCTCCTCCACGCATTGGTGGTCGCGGCTTGGCCGTGCCCGCCCTCATGGACACCAACACCGGTGGTCTGCTCTTGCAACATGAAACACTCGATTGCAACATACATTTGAAACAAATGAAACATTTGGGAGATACGCTTGCAACATATGTGTGAAACATATACGACATCCAGATAAAACAACTGCAACATGAAAAACGCTTACTGCAACATAAGATTAAAATAGCTGAAACATTTGGAACATATTGTTGCAACACATGTGAGAAAACATATGCAACATCCAGATAAAAAACGATTGCAACATACGTCTGGAAACAAATAAAATATTTTGAACAAACACTTGCAACATGCTTCTGAAACACTTGTAACATGTGCAACATCCCTTGATCTACTTTTGCAACATCCATAAGAAACAACTGCAACATACCTTCGAATGAGCGGCGGCGCATGAGCACCACCACCACCAGTACCGGTCTTGGCTCGGCGGCGACGGTGGGGGATGGGGACCGAGGAGCGCCATGGCCGCCGGGGTGACGGGAGCTCGGTCGCGCGGGGCGAGAGAGGGTGTCGCGTCGCAGTGGAGGAGAGATGGCCACTCCCCTATAGCACCGCCACGCCACCTATATGAATCTCGCTAGGGTGGGGGAGAGGGCCGCCGGATATGCAAGCGTTGGGGGCTCCCGATGGGGGGGATGATGCGGCAGGGGACGAGGAGCGGAAGGCGGGCAGGAGCGAGCCACGCAGGAGTTGATTATGTTTTTTTAGACGACAGTGAGTGAAGTGAGGCATCCGGCCTTCTGGACACCTTAGTGGTAGCATTACTGAAAACAATATTACCAATGAGATAGTCGCAACTCTTGCATTATGAGTGCAACAAAAAAGAGGTGCATCATTCAAGAGAACCACAAGTTCACGGAAAATTCAGCTCTGCCTGTATTTTGTTCAAATAAAGTAAATCGGTAAATAGACAAAATGACGGGTAAGTTCATTATACTGGGCTCCCTTGCATTTCGCAATTAGAGGACAAGAGACGCATAAAAATTCATGCGCTGTCATGCCATTCATCTCACAATACCAAATCCACTCGACATACACACAAATTTCAGCAGCAGGGAAGGCACCTTCTATAATTCTTATGTTGGCACCGATCCAATTCATCGCCAGTCAACTATGAAAAAAATTATGTGCCATACTGTCAACGACAGGATGAAGATGTTCTTATTTCATATCCCTTCATTTCGCATGTACAAGGGTACACAAAGACCTATAGCCAGAGTCCAAGGACCATGGCCGCAACAAAGTTAACTTAGGGGAGGAAGAAAGGGAGGTTGGAGGAGGGCAATGGCGCCATTTTAATTTAAAACTTAACTCTCGAACCTCAAACAACTGGTAAACGAACTCGACTCAGGTACACAGTTTTAATTACACCAGGCGGAGGGGATGACAGCCGGCCAGCCACGGCTACTGAGGGGGGAGGAGGAAAAACCCGACTGGATTTGGGGCCGGCCAAGTCACGCAGACGCACATGCCATGGGGGTGTACTATGGCGGCTGTACAATATGGCGCAACTGTGATCCTTCAGATTTTATGGCACGGTTGTGATCCTTCAGATTTTATGCTCTCGCCATCACATGAAGTAGCTCAGCGCTTTCTTCTTCCTTGACCCGCCTTCACCATACAGGTCATTCCATTGAAGAAGCTCGTTCATGTTTGCTGAATCAGACGAAACGCTCGCACAAACCTGCAGTGAGTAAAAAGAGGTTAGGATGCTGCTCTAGAAACAAGAATGTAGGTTGTAGTAGGTTGCAGCTCTAGAAACAAGAATGTAGGTTGTAGAGAGAGTCAGGAGATATGAAATGGAGGCAAATTTGGTGTTCTCACCTGCTCATGGGCAGATTTGAAGTCATCTATGCTAAGAGGACGGATGTCCTCGCTTCCATACAATGCAGGCTCTGGCCTACCTTCTGTTTTAGCCAAATTCTTCTCCTGCACACAATGGAATTGAACCCAATATTCATGATTTAACAGTAAATGCATAATTCACACATCACTGCTCCCTGCTGCAAAGGATAATCGTACTGCCAAGTGCAAACAGCGCAACCAAAAGCAGAGACAACATTGTGTACCTTCTTTTCCTTCTCCAGAATTTCTCGAATGGGATAATGCGCTGCGGTCACACACAGATTCTGAAAGCACAAACTCAATAAAAACCATGCAAAGGGTTTCTAGCAATTGCATGCATAAAAAGCAAACATACCTTAAGGTCGCTTCCTGAATAACCATCAGTCATATTGGCAAGTGAGTCCAGATCAACATCCAATCCCAGCTCTTCTTTTGCCAAAATTACTTTTAGAATTTTCTCTCTATTTGATGCATCGGGTAAGTTTACCATTAACCTGAAACAATTGAGTAAAATGCTGATAAATATGGAACCAACAGCAATTTGATAATCCCACCTAAGCAAACAAAACTATTGCTACCCAACAGCAACAATTAGATAATCATGGCCCACTGAACAAAACTACAGTTACCCAATTGGGTAATCCCACCCATTGAAAAAAAGGGCGTACCCAGTGCAGAGAGCTCCCGCTCTGTGTTAGATAATCATGGCCCACTGAACAAAACTACAGTTACCCAATTGGGTAATCCCACCCATTGAAAAAAAGGGCGTACCCAGTGCAAAGAGCTCCCGCTTTGTGCGGGGTCTGGGGAAGGGTGTTAGTGGCAAGCCTTACCCTCACCTGTGCAATGCAAGGAGACCGCGACTCGAACCCGGGACCTTCCGGTCACAGGCGGTAAGACTCTACCGCTTGCACCAGGCCCGCCCTTCTAATCCCACCCATTGAATGGAACAATATTCACCTGCGGGGGAACCTCCTAATCACAGCCTCGTCCAGATCAAACGGTCTATTTGTAGCACCAAGAACAAGCACACGCTCCTTATCTGAACCCGGGACCTTCCGGTCACAGGCGGTAAGACTCTACCGCTTGCACCAGGCCCGCCCTTCTAATCCCACCCATTGAATGGAACAATATTCACCTGCGGGGGAACCTCCTAATCACAGCCTCGTCCAGATCAAACGGTCTATTTGTAGCACCAAGAACAAGCACACGCTCCTTATCTTTAGTGCGCAACCCATCCCAATTTACCATAAATTCATTCTTCATCTTGCGCATCGCTTCATGCTCCCCTGGATTTTCTCTCCTTCCTAGCATACTATCGACCTGCAGAAAGTCAAAACAGTTGGTATACACTGTACCGATTGTGGTTACTAATGTAAACTTGTGCGCTTGCATACCTCATCAATAAATATAACACTGGGGGCTATTTTACTTGCTAGTGAGAAAACAGCCTTTACATACTTCTCTCCTTCACCAAACCACTGAAAGTAAATGAACCACTGGTTAGCCTTGAGACACTAGACCTCATCAGTTGCCCATTAGGTGAAATAATACCTTCGATGTAATGCTCGACATTGATATATTGATGAAATTAGCACCTGCTTCAGTTGCTACTGCTTTGGCAAGCATAGTTTTCCCAGTGCCAGGAGGTCCAAAAAGCAATATTCCCTTGCAAGGCTGCAATGAATGAATTGAGGAGGCAGTTATAAGATCATGACCATAGTAAATCAAGATAATCTACAAATGAAGTTTTAAAACTCCAACATATCTATGATTAACTAATATACTAAGTAATAACACATTATTAAATAAGGAATCACTGGAAGCCAAGAGTTCATGTAAAGAGTCAGCTCGTGACATTTCCATCAGGCTAGACACCAACTAATCCATAAGCCTCAATCTTAGTCTCCCCAAGTATTTTCCTGCTCTTTAGAAAGATGAAAAACCTTATAGAAACAATACTGCCAAATTAACTAGAGGACAAGTGTATTCAGATAACTCTGGAAGACCAAAGAAAACTGATGCTCCTTGGAGATTTTATCTTGGCATTCATGCAAATTATTTCACAAATATCCAAGCAATACTATGAAATGGCAAAATGGCATGACTGTATCTTAGCTCAGTTCAAAGCAAAATGTATTAAAATGGTTCTTAGATCGTGGATTCAACAACAACAACAACAACAAAGCCTTTAAGTCCCAAACAAGTTGGGGTAGGCTAGAGTTGAAACCCAACAGAAACAATCAAGGTTCAGGCACGTGAATAGCTGTCTTCCAAGCACTCCTATCTAAGGCTAAGTCTTTAGGTATATTCCATCCTTTCAAGTCTCCTTTTATTGCCTCTACCCAAGTCAACTTCGGTCTTCCTCTGCCTCTCTTCACGTTACTATCCTGACTTAGGATTCCACTACGCACTGGTGCATCTGGAGGTCTCCGTTGCACATGTCCAAACCATCTCAACCGGTGTTGGACAAGTTTTTCTTCAATTGGCGCTACCCCTAATCTCTCACGTATATCATCGTTCCGAACTCGATCCCTTCTTGTATGACCGCAAATCCAACGCAACATACGCATTTCCGCGACACTTAGCTGTTGAATATGTCGTCTTTTCGTAGGCCAACATTCTGCACCATACAACATAGCAGGTCTAATCGCCGTCCTATAAAACTTGCCTTTTAGCTTCTGTGGTACCCTTTTGTCACATAGGACACCAGACGCTTGCCGCCACTTCATCCACCCTGCTTTGATTCTATGGCTAACATCTTCATCAATATCCCCGTCCCTCTGTAGCATTGATCCTAAATATCGAAAAGTATCCTTCATAGGCACTACTTGACCTTCCAAACTAACATCTTCCTCCTCCCGAGTAGTAGTGCCGAAGTCACATCTCATATACTCAGTTTTAGTTCTACTAAGTCTAAAACCTTTGGACTCCAAAGTCTCCCGCCATAACTCCAGTTTCTGATTCACTCCTGTCCGGCTTTCATCAACTAGCACTACATCGTCCGCGAAAAGCATACACCAAGGGATGTCCCCTTGTATGTCCCTTGTGACCTCATCCATCACTAAAGCAAACAAATAAGGGCTCAAAGCTGACCCTTGATGTAGTCCTATCCTAATCGGGAAGTCATCCGTGTCTCCATCACTTGTTCGAACTCTAGTCACAACATTGTTGTACATGTCCTTAATGAGCCCGACATACTTCGTTGGGACTTTATGTTTGTCCAAAGCCCACCACATAACATTCCTTGGTATTTTATCATAAGCCTTCTCCAAGTCAATAAAAACCATGTGTAGGTCCTTCTTCTTCTCCCTATACCGCTCCATAACTTGTCTTATTAAGAAAATGGCTTCCATGGTTGACCTTCCGGGCATGAAACCAAATTGGTTCATAGAGACCCGCGTTATTGCTCTCAAGCGATGCTCGATAACTCTCTCCCATAGCTTCATAGTATGGCTCATCAACTTAATTCCCCGGTAATTTGTACAACTTTGAATATCCCCTTTATTCTTGTAGATCGGTACCAATATACTTCTCCTCCACTCATCAGGCATCTTGTTCGATCGAAAAATATGGTTGAACAGCTTGGTTAACCATACTACAGCTATGTCCCCGAGGCATCTCCACACCTCGATTGGGATACCATCCGGTCCCATCGCCTTACCTCCTTTCATCCTTTTCAACGCCTCTCTGACCTCAGATTCTTGGATTCTCCGCACAAAGCGCCTATTGGTGTCATCAAAAGAGTCATCCAACTGAAAGGTTGTGTCCATATTCTCACCATTGAACAATTTGTCAAAATACTCTTGCCATCGATGTCGGATCTCATCCTCCTTTACCAAGAGATGCTCCCTTTCATCCTTAATGCACTTAACTTGGTTGAAGTCCCGTGTCTTTCTCTCACGAACCCTAGCCATCCTATAAATGTCCTTCTCTCCTTCCTTCGTACTCAAATGTTGGTAAAGATCCTCGTACGCTCTACCCTTTGCCACACTTACAGCTCGCTTTGCAGTCTTCTTTGCCACCTTGTACTTCTCTATGTTGTCCGCACTCCTGTCATGGTACAAGAGTCTATAGCATTCTTTCTTCTCCTTAATAGCCCTTTGGACTTCCTCGTTCCACCACCAAGTATCTTTAGCCTCGCGTCCCCTTCCTTTGGTTACTCCACACACCTCTGAGGCTACCTTCCGAATGTTGGTTGCCATCTTGTCCCACATATTGTTTATGTCGTCTTCTTCCTTCCAAGAGCCCTCTTTGATAACCCTTTCCCTAAATACCTCTGACGTCTCCCCTTTCAGTTTCCACCACTTTATTCTTTCAATCTTAGCTTGTTTATCCCTATGGGCACGCACCTGAAAACGAAAATCTGCCACCAAAAGCTTATGTTGAGAAACAACACTCCCCTGGTATCACCTTGCAATCCAAGCATGCTCGTTTGTCCTTTCTTCTTGCGAGGACAAAGTCAATCTGGCTACAGTGTTGTCCGCTACTGAAGGTCACTAGATGAGATTCTCTCTTTCTAAAGAAAGTGTTGGCTATCATCAGGTCAAAAGCTACCGCGAAGTCCAGAACTTCCTCCCCCTCCTGATTCCTACTACCATACCCAAAACCTCCATGAACTGCCTCGAAACCTGCGCTTGTAGTACCTACATGTCCATTAAGATCTCCTCCTATAAAAAGCTTCTCACTACTAGGTATAGCTCTAACCAGGCCATCTAAGTCTTCCTAGACCTGTCTCTTAACACTCTCGTCGAGGCCTACTTGGGGGGCATACGCACTAATTACGTTCAATACCATATCACCAACGACAAGCTTGACTAAGATAATCCTATCTCCTTGCCTTCTCACTCCCACCACATCATTCTTGAGGCTCTTATCAATCAAAACTCCTACTCCATTTCTATTCGCGACTGTCCCTGTGTACCAAAGCTTGAAACCTGTATTGTCCACCTCCTTTGCCTTCTGACCCTTCCATTTAGTCTCTTGAACGCATAATATATTTACACGTCTCCTAGTCGCGGTATCAACTAATTCTCTTAACTTACCTGTAAGTGACCCTACATTCCAACTACCTAAACGGATCCTAGTTGGTGGATTCAACGCTTGAAAAAATATCAACCACATGGGCAACCCTACAGTTGGAAAGAACACTGACACCCCAGGTAAGCGATTTCAAGCATAATTAGGCATTATGATGCTACCTTTGTTAACTGCCCTTTGCAGAACAATTCAGGTCTTTGTAAAGGGAGCATCACCAGCTCCTTTAACGTGTCCTTTACATTCTCCAAGGCTCCAATATCATCAAAGGTAACTCCAATGTCATTAGGTGGTATAACATCTGCCAAAAGCCTTTTCTCAAACTCATTCTCTGTGACAACATCCTGAGAAAAAGGATTTATATGTATAGTGTTCAGCAACTAAGTTGAGAAATCACGAAAGCATGGCAATAAGTGGGAGAGTGTACCTTCAGTGATTTTTTGGAGCTCTTGTTATCACTTTGCATGCTTTGCAGCATGTTGAGCCCAAGCTTAAGGCTGTCAAGTAAATGATTCAAAAATCCACTGAGAATTGATTTGAAAGGAAACATAGGACAAATAGTTTTCAATAAGAAAAACTTTTTTACCTTTCACTTGTGAGTACAAGTTTAGCATCCTTGGAGTTGGAAGTTTCAATTTTATTGTGCTTAAGGTGATAACTCACTGCGTACCCAACAATCTTGTCCACATCTAAGAAAGGTTGGAGGAGCAAAGTTTAAATTGAAATTCTTTAGATGAAATGTGAATAAACCAAAACAAAAGTACTTACTTTCATTACTCAGTGATTGGTCTTTGATGAATAATTCTTCAAGATCATTGCATTCAATTCCATTGCGGCTCAGAAACTGCATTACAGAGAAAGTGAAGAATCATATAATGGTCTGATTCGCTAATCATAAGTAACCACGGAAAGTAGAAGCTTAAAGTAACCATGAAAGGCCCAATGCCAGACATTTTTGTTAAATGGCTACTCCCTCCGTCCCAGAAAGAAAGTCGTTATGGGATGCGTGCAGGTCAAACTTTCTCAACTTTGACTAGGTTTGTAGAAAATACGTGCAACATTTATATCTCCAAATAAGTTTATTATAAAAGTATAATCAACAATCTTTCTAATGATACCAATTATATATTATAAATATTAATATTCTTTTATATATAATTGGTCAAAGTTAAAAAATGTTGACTTCTGGGGAAGTGAGAAGACTTCTATTTAGGGATAGAGGGAGTACATCCAAAAGTTACTTCTATGAGGATATTTGATGCTTTCAACCATTTTAACAGCAAAAGCATATATAGACATAGAATAATTGCATAATCATGCAAATGGTGAAAATATGCATTCATACAGAAACAGGCAACAAAGTATCAAACAGAAGAAATACTATCAAACACATGTAAATGGTCATTTGAGAATAATACACCCAGGCCATATTAGACAGGCATCACAGGCCCTTCAGTTTAAAGAAAGATACAGTTGACTGGGAAATATTAAGTTCCATGGGACAAGTATAATGTTGACTTCTATTCTGCAGCTTACCATGCGAATGCTACCAAGATTTGATTTGGCTTTAAGTGTTTCAACATCACGATCCAACTGCTGCTTCCAATCTGTAAGCAGAGCTTCATCCTGCAAATTTAATTCTTCAGATCAGAAAATATACTTAATAACAGCTAAATGAGTGTAGCAAGAGATGCAATCACCTGCGGAAGCTGGATCAAAATTTTGTTTGGGAAAAGTTTATTTAGATGTTTCATTGCCTTTGGACTTTCCTTGCTTCTTTCATGCAACCTGCTACCAAAGCTATCCTGTATTTTTAATAAAAATCATATTAATTAAAACAATGCAAATCAGGGAGATAAAATCAATATCATGGTTCATCAGACTACCAAATTTAGCCATGTAAGTACATATAAAAAACTTCAAGAAGAATAAAGAGTAAGACAAAGAAAATTTACCGGGAAAAGGTCAAAAAGTGTCTGGCTGCTACTGGCAAACTTTGTGAAAAGAAAACCTCCAGGATGCGCCTGCAAGAAAGATCACTTCACCATCTTAGCAAACTTTTGCTAGAATTGAAGAGAGGTAACTGATAAAAATTAAAGAAGGATTAACAGGATATGCCAACAAAGAACCCCTGGTGTGGGGATGTGAAAAATCACAGCAATGCAAGGTAGAAAAAATAACTCAGCCTTGTTCATTTACAAAATGAATGCAGGAACCAATATGCCAAAATAGCATCAGAACTTGAAACCTCCACAATCCAAATTTGTCTAGTTTATCAGGAATAATGCATGTACCTTCTCTTTGCGGCTGTCCATCTGGGTGTGGGATCCTATAACAAGAACACCAGATGGAAGCGATTCAAGTTTGCTCCTCAAAGATGAAAGTGACTCTGTAACTCCAGTGAATGATTTCTCTACATCCTTAAGTAACACTATCAGAGGTCCAACTTTGTTCTCTTCTGAAATGACCTGACAGGAAATGAAAATCATACTATTATACAGAGTGCTAACTTCATATTCAACAGGATTCCTTGTCCTAAAAAGCAGCAGTACCTCTATTAACTCGGTCATAGCTAGCCTCTCAACTTCTTCACCAGCAGAAAAGTCTGGGCGCAGTAATTCAGCTGTGGAAATAATGCGTCCTCAGCAACAAATAAAGAGTTCAAATAACTGCCAAAGAAGTAGAGGAATTCGGAAGTTTGAGCTAACCAGAGCAGAAGAAGCCATGATCTTCCTCGCACAAACCGCCAAGATCATTACCATCGGTGATCTGCTTGTCAAATCGGACTCCAATTTTTGAGGATCCATTATCTTCAAAAGCAAGCATCACTCTGCCTCGATAACCATAACTTGGTCCCCTGGAGATCAATCAAACAATTTATAAGAATAAATGTATGTATTGAATGAACATGGTTGCTAGAAAAAAAAAATGTCATCAGGAGAAAGAATATCTCAATTTCCAGGATTGTAAGTACAAAAGCAAGCTCATAACTGGGTTCCCTATGAGAAGTCTCATATTCCAGTTATTCCTCTTCCTGTTTAAGAGGCCTACTGAGTACAGACACGAATTTCATGGGAAAAATGTTTCATCCAACCATAGTAAACTATAGTTTGTAAAGACTATCTGACGGATGGACACCAAATAAAATGTTTCTTTCAAAAATGATGAAGTGTCAGGTGCACAAGCATAATTGGTGGATATGTTATCCCAAACAGTGAACAGTCAGTTACTTGTCATTTAAACTAGAAAAAACGGCTGTTAAATGGGCAAAACAACCAATTAAATGGAAACGGTGTACCACCATATATCGTTTAAATGGCTTGTAAACGGTCTAAACGATCGTTTGGGCGAACAGTATTTCACAAACTCAATCTTAGTCTGTCAATATATGGCAGCGCCCAAGCAACAGTAGTCCCACTTCGAATGGCTTTTTGCCGAGTTCAGCTTGATAAAAAGAAAAGTTATAGTGGGATGGGCGAAAACCCACCTCCAACTTGTAACACCAAGATTGAATCCAGAGGACAAGATAAGATTTTGTGCAAATGTTAATTGATATCAGTTGGTAGCGCATTAGTTCATACTACAAAGACTATATAAGACCATAAAATATCTCTCGTCAGAACTCATACCAATAGAATGACAAAGGTCATTAAATATCCATTTTATACAAAATTTAAGGCACAGATTATCTGTCCCTGAAACTCTAATACCACTAATGATAAACTTCCTTGCAGTACTGAAGCATGCATTCCCTACTGGAACAAAATTCTGATGATAATAATGTAGAAGCCTAAGGAAGTAAGGAACAAGCATTGCATACATCTGAAGACAGGAATAATATTTGCAATCAATGTACCTTTGTGACAAAGAGGATGGCTGAGCTGGACCCACATAACGCACCCTATCACCTACAGAAGATGTGGAGGAAAAATCATGTTTTGAGAAAAATAAAATTCAATACATTAAGTAATAAAGAATAGCTAACAAAACCTTCTCTGAACGTATAGCTCTTGGATGTAGCTGTTGACGATTCCTGTTTCGGTAGAGATGCAGAATGCAGAGTGGATGTTCCCACAATATCAGCATTCACACTGGAAGTTGGTGCAGCTGGCCTCCTGAAGTGAACAGTGTCTGCCAACGAAGAACGATGCTTCTGATATATTGCAAACTTCTCGGCAGTTGCCTTATCCCCTGATTTATCAGCCTTCCCAACATCTTTCTGGGATTCTGGATCCTTGGAAGGTGCCTACATGGATTTCTTGTTCAGAATAGGAAAATGGTAATGGAACATGCAATGATTCAAGGTTTCTTAGCTTCTGAATATTCTTTAGCAGTAAATAAATATACATGATGAGCTTACCCCAGGCAGCAAAAGTGAATCCACGACAAGGAGTCTAGCACCAAAATGTTTGGCAAGTGCCTTTACCAATGTTTCCTGATAAATCTCGGAACCTAAATGCATCGCCACAGAAAAATCAGAGGAATACAAGAGCACAAGCACTGGGATAATTATCAAACAAGTATGGTCACTAGCATTATTCGAGAAAAGTATGGCAACTGCCATAACTCAAGGCCTAGTGAAAAAAAAAGGGCGTACCCAGTGCAAAGAGCTCCCGCTCTGTGGGTCTGGGGAAGGGTGTCAGTGGCAAGCCTTACTCTCGCCTGTGCAATGCGAGAAGACCGCGACTCGAACCCGGGACCTTCCGGTCACAGGCGGTAAGACTCTACCGCTTGCACCAGGCCCGCCCTTCAACTCAAGGCCTAGTGACTCCAGTTTAAATCACTTGGAAAAGGTAAACAACAAAGGAAGTACAGGTCTCCAATATGGCAACTGCCATAACTCAAGCCCTAGTGACTCCAGGTTAAATCAATTGGAAAAGGTAAACAACAAAGGAAGTACAGGTCTCCAAACAGAGAAAGTAAGTACCTGCTGGACCAGATAACAAAATTCGCTGATTTATTGATGAAATCTCAGCAAACTGCTTGATGAATTCCTTCTTTTCCAAGTGTATGAATGCACATGATAAGAGCACATTCTTTGTATTCTCACTGCATGAGATGAGAACCGATAAATACAAAGATATGGACATGTGACGACTAAAAAGAAATATCATGCTGCATCCCAAGGTTGGTCTGCAGACAGCCCTTACAAGGCTTTAAGAAAAACTCAACCAACCAATTTCTATAATCTAAGAACTAAGCATACACCATTGTTGGCAACCTCAAAACTAACCAAAGAAGAATAGACAAGTTGCCTTAGATTTTTATAATGTAGCATATAAATAAGACATGCATATGCAAAACTTCAAATAGACAGCATGATAAGAATCTTGCATAAACAGAATAATGTCAAAGCAGCAAAGGAACAAAAATCCAAAGCATATCACCTGAGATAATAAGGAAAATTCTCAAAGGTAACATCAATATCACTTGGATTAATAATTCCTTGTTTCATCCCATCCTTAAAGGCTTGACATCTACTTGGAGGCACACTGGTCGAAGCGTTAAGATCCCTGATGAGATCCCTCTGATCTTCAAGAGCTTTAAAAAGATCACCAGTCAAATCGAACTCGGATATAGTTGATCCTGTAATCATCCTCAGAACTGGCCTTATCTTATAGGTTGCAATCTTACCGATTTCCGCACCAAGATGAGTATCAGGCCCAAAGCCATTTTGTTGACAGGTATCGTTCGCAGCAGCATCAGGAGATATGGGGGCTGCAGCGACATCCATTGGAGAGTCTTCAATGTTAGAATTTACCTCATTAGCATTTTCCCCATTCTCAAATTCCTTATCAAGGCTTACAGCACGCCCTTTTGATTTATCAGAAGCAGATGATGCCATTGGCCACACTACTCTCTGGCTGTTCTCTCCGGCTGCCGCGGGAGGTACTGCTGCTACATCCTTCGGCTGATTAGATGTAGATGCCAACATCTCTGTACCAGCTACAGCTGAAGCGTCTCCTGTTCTCTTATCTGTACGGATGCGCTTTACGCTAGCAACGGGAGGTTCTAGAAGGTTAACAGCAGATGATGGCACCGTTTTAGGAACTTTGTCATTCAAAGGATGCTGAAAAATCTATGAGCCAGTAAAGGAAAAACAGGTAACATATATGACATTTCTCCATTCTCAAAGTGCATACTACAGTCATGAAGAAAGAGATGTAACTGAAGAAAAAATGTATGACTGAATGAACCGGAAATGATAAAAGGATACATAAGCATGCTTTCCGCATGAACTGAATATGACTTCATCCCCTCCTGTAAGGGGAACTTTTGTGCCTGGACTTATGGGCCTTCCATTTAATTGGACCATACCCTTCTTCCCTAGAACTTCTAACTCACATGGACCTCCTTGCTGAAAATTAAACATCAAAGCCAATGAAATACTTGCAGACTAACACTTGAGAATGTTCATGCACTCCGCGGAATGAATATGAACCATAAAAACAAGAACATACCTCAAGGCGCCGCAGCTTGCAAAGCACTTTGCTAACAGGTTGGTCTTTCAGCCACAAATTACAGCTTTTGCTTTGACCAACAGAAAACTGAGCCACACTGATGGGATGGTGAGGAGTCTGTAGTATAAATATGTTTTCTATCAGTATTTACAAATAGAATAATGTTTCATGCATTGTTCTACAATCATTATGAACTGAAATCATAAACATCTACAGAAAAACATACATGCTAACAAAAACAACCAACAAAGATTGACCTACAAGCTACTTTAAATGTGAGGCCTTGACCAACTACTAAGTAGTTAAAGTAGCAACAATAGATCCAGTGGTGATTGCAAAGGAATTCAAAAGATGCATCCCGTCAAGTAGATACTGATTTCTATAAGTTCAGGATATCAACATTACAGAAAGACATGTCAACAAAGACAAACAACAATGACTTCAAACAGATCAGATTTAGCCTACTAGGTACCCTTAAATATACATATCTACAATACATGTGACTATTTATTAACTGATGACAAAACCTTGAACATATGAATGTGTAGTGAAAACAGGTAGCGGCTATGTTGGACAAGTTCCCTACAAGCTACAGAACAGAAAAAAGAAATATCAATGTATCCCAAATCAGATGCCCGTTGAACAGCTAAAAGTAGGCCCTAACTGGAGCTAAGCATCAACCAGGCAATCTGGTACCATGAATTGCAAATTCCCACAATAAAAAGCCTAGGCATAACAAATACTACCAGGAACTAGTATTGCTTGCCCCTGTTTCTAACGAGAGAATATGCTGACTGAAAGAGCACAAGTAAACAGTATATACGGTAGTTAATATCCCAACCTAGTAAGCCGACTGGTACCCCCTTTTCCCTCCTCCCAAAAGCACCTTTTAGAACGCTGCCTAGCTGTACTCAGAACCAAGCTCTAAACAGCAAGACTAGTAATATTCCATGCTAAATAATCTAGCCAAACAGCAAGATGCTATCCGAAGACCAAAATTTCACCCCTAACACCTTAAAAATTGAATCTTTACAAAGCCCAGCATAAAAATTGCCATCTTTAACTTCGATAACTACAGCATATACACCAAGATTATCCAATAATCGGCTGCTGGCGGGTTGCCGTCAGGTCACCGCACCTGTGAGCACTGCGAGAGCAGCTTCGCCCATGGCGCTGCGGGTTGCTGTTGCTCCGGCTCCTTCCTCCTCTTCGAACTCTCGGCCACGGCGGAAGAAGGCTTATCCGCTCCTTGATCTGCACCAAAGCATCAAAACCCCATGAACTCGATTCCAAACCCGCCCCCACCAAACCCTAGGATCCCAAAACGCCCGAAAGCCGCCCACCTTTCTGTGCCACCGCCGCCACGTCCTCGGCCGAGCCGGTGCTCCTCGCGGGTGCCGCTCCTGCCACGGAATCCTCCTCGGCCCTCCCGGGCGCGGTCGCCGTCAGTGACCCTGGGGACTCCGCCTGGTCAGGGCCACGGTTCAGATCGGTTAGCCGACAGGTCAAATCGGGAGGCGGCGACGCGAGATTCTTCGATCCCCGTGGGGGTGGCGCTCTCACCTTGGGCCGCTTCGGGGGAGGTACGGACGAAGAGGACGGCGACGGGGACGGGCGCTTCCCGGCGGCCGCGGCGGCGGAGCTCCGGCGAGTCTCCACCATGGCGTGTGCCGGAGGCGAGGGTTTCCTCTCGTCTCGTCACCCCTTCCGCTTCTTTTCCACCCCTCGAGCGAGAGGAGTTCTTTCGGCTTTTGGGTTTTTTTTTTTTCGTCCTCCGGAAATGGTCTTATAAGATTTTTCAGATTTCTTTTTCTTTCTTGATGACGCCGTGATGATATATGAGACTGTGCCGTTGTTACTATAATAATTTGTTATTATGGAATAAATAACTACAATGCATATTTTGTTACTCTCTCCATTCAAAATTATAAAACATTTTGGCTTCACTGGATAAATTTTGTTACGTACTTAGATATACAATATATCTATATATATAGTAAAAATAATGTATCCAGATAATTTAGAACGGAGTGAGTACATAAGTTTGTGTATAAATTTGAATAGCTTAGTGATTAAGTCTCGTAGTTTAAGATGTGATCATATCTTTGGGATTTTAGAAACGTCTTCCATTAGATTTTAACTTTTTAATTGAATCTAGTTGTCACGAATCTATCTGTCGGTTCAGAAAGTGACCAATTAGTAAATATTTATAGTTTTACTGTACGTTGTGATCGGAGGTGGCCTAGCACTCAATGATACATGATTTATACTGGTTCGGGCAACGTGCCCTACATCCAGTCAGGGTCGGTTGGTGACTTTATTTCTGAGTCCAGGTGCTCGAAGTCTGTAGCGGGGTTACAAACAAGAAGGAGAAAGGAGGGGGTATACAAGAGGTTCGGTTGGCTCCGACCGAAAGGGTTACGGTCGGAACTTGGTGGTCCTATGGTTGTAAGGTGTTGATGTCGATCTAGTGAGTCTGAGCTTCGTGAAGTTGATCTCCCCCTCGTTGGAGGGAGCGCATCCCCTTTTATAGATGAAGGGGATGGCTTTACAGGTGAGAGGGGGAGAGTACAGATATTTCTAAGCCTTGCTGCCTACGGTGATGAAAACTGGATAATGGTTGACGCCCCCCAATACTGTCGATGTCGCTGTAGGATGTCAGATGTGTACGGGGGGTCGAGCTATCTTCTTCAGGAAGGATGGACGCCGGTACCTGCAAATACTTCTTGATGCCTAGTGGCATGTGAGGAGCCGTGCTATGTTCACCCGGTATGGCAAATCATGGAGCCCATATTGCGATCGATGTCTAGAGACACGCGGGGGGCTTACCATATGGGAGTTTCTAGCGGCCCCTACAATACTTTGTGTCGGTGGCTGCAGAACACTGTTTCGCGCAGGGTATGGTCCCTGGTACAGTGGTTTTGACTTGTGAGCCATGCCTTGCCTTCCTTCCGAACGGGAAGCCCCCGGTCGGATGGCTCCAGTCGGCTCTTAGTGTGCCGGTCGGAGAAGAGCGGTGAGCAGGCTTCCCATGAGCCCCGGTCGCGGGGTCGGAGTCGCGGGGTCGGAGTAAGAAGCAGCGTTTTTGGCCAAGCCTTTGGGCCCGCTGTGTTTTTAGCTTTTTGGGCCGGCCCATGAAATATATGTTGTTTTCCTGGGCCGAGGCCGAGCGTGGAAGCCGGTCCTCGAGGGACCCCGGGTTTATGAACCCGACAGGTGCCCCCGAGCCTCCGGGCGATTCGAGCCGAATCGTCTGGGGGATTTTTTGTATCACTGGTGGGTGCGCGCGAGCGCACCCGTGGGTGTAGCCCCCGAGCCCCCGGGTGGTTCAGACGGAACCGGCGGGGGGGTTCTTTATGTTGTGTCTGTGGGTGCGCGTGTTTTGAGTTTTAAGAGGTAATTTTGTTTAACCATGGCGTCGTTGCGCGCCATGGGATTGGGTGGAATTGCGAGTAGACCTAGGCGTCGGTGCGCGCCGCGGATCAAGAGAGTTAGTTTTAGTTAGTGAAGCCGTTACGCGAGTTGAGGAGTCGCGGTCCCAGGAGCCATAGCCGAATATCGCCGATCCTATCGACGCGAGTTCGGGGTCGCGGTCCCAGGGTTTCTTTGGAGCGCAGTGAAGCCGTCTAAAGTCGTTACAAAGACGTTGTTAGTTTAGTTAAAGATCGGACGAGGCGGTGTTCGCGGGTCCAGGCGTCGGTGCGTGCCAGGGACCGGGCAAGTCGTAGTCGTGGATCTGGCGAGTTCGAGGTCGCCGTCCTTGGCATTTTTCTTGAGCCCCCGAGCCCTATCGGGCCTTCGTAGGGGTCGATGTGAGTTTATGTGCGTTTACCCTATCCTCGGTTCCTCACAACCAGAGGGGCTGAGTTTCGTCTCCTGTCCCGATCACTCGGGCTCGAAAGACTAGCTCGGTGAGTTGTTAACGGGTGTGATCGAGTGGAATCTGGGTCCGTCGTTCGTGAAGGGGTCGGCATAGCCCTCTTGTGATATTCCACTACTCCTTAACCTACAACCCGACAGATGCCTAGGTTGTTCCGGAGATCAACCTGGGTGGTCTTTTGGCCTCCCCTCGATGGAGATTCTGTGGGCTTAGCGAGAGGTTCAGGATCGAACGAGAAGGTTGAGATGACCCAGTCTGCCAAACCGGGCGAGGGCCGCATGAGGCTCATCTGCGATTTTCTCCCCTGGCTCTGTTTCGGTTGCTCATATCGAATGAGGCAACCGTCGCTTCGTGATGCAATCACGGAACGTTTTGATGCATTTCGCTGCATGTGCGATGCTTAGTTCCCGAGCCCCCGGGCGGTTCATGCCCTAACTGTCCAGGGGGTTCAGGCGTAAGGTATGAAATGCGCGTATGGATGTATGAAATGATTATAAAGAAATAGAGGGGGTTTTACAGTGTTTACCTTTGATAGTTTTGAGTGACAGGGCTCGAAGAGCTTTAGTCGAAAATGTCCGACCGGGACCTACGCTCGTCATTCATGACGGAGTCGGCATGGCCCACATGGGGCGTCCCTTCGCTTCCTACCTGTGTCCCGGTGCTTATCCTGAGTGAATCGATCGACTCAGGAGGCTGGTTGATCTCTCTTGGTGGAGATCTCGTTGTTGGATCTCTCTAGGTCTGGCCATGGCGACTGGAGTGACGGGGTTCGAAGAGCTCCAGTCGGAGATGTCCGACCGGGACCTACGCTTGTCAATCATGGGTTAGCCCTTGCGTGAACTCCTTTTATTAATGAACCCATGCTCACCTTGGTGACCTAAGAGGCGGGGTTCGAAGAGCTCCAGTCGGAGACGTCCGACCGGGACCTACGTTTGTCAATCGTGGGTTAGCCCTTGTGTGAACTGTTTTTATTAATGAACCCATGCTCACCTTGGTGACCTGAGAGACGAGGCTCGAAGAGCTCCAGTAGGAGACGTCCGACCAGGGCCTGCGCTTGTCAATTGTGGGTTTTTATCCTGAGTGAATCGATCGACTCAAGAGGCCGGTTGATCTCTCCCGGTGGAGATTTCGCTGTTGGATCTCTCTAGGTCTGGCCTGGGGAGACGGGGAGTCGCCCGCGTGCGGTGGCGCTTCGGTTTTCGTGCCCGACATGTGGTAGTGGTCGGTCGTGCGGTTGTGGTGGGCCATGTCTCAGTCACGTCCCGCCTGCTCAGGAGCCGTTTCGTCGCGCTGGGCATGTCCCATCGGTCAAGGGGTGTCCCATCTGCATTAAATGGGAAAGAGAGAGAAATTCTCGCTCCGTCGTTCTGCCTTCCCCGATTGGCGCATCCTTCCCTAACCGTCGTCCCTTTTCTTTTAAGTAGGAGCAGGGAGAGGTTTTTGCTTCGTTCTTTTGCCTATTCTTCTTCTTCTGTCGCCCTCCAGCTATTCTTGCCGTGAGCGTTCCTGAGAGTCGCGGTGGTCTCTAGGAAAGAGAAGGCAGAAAGTGAGAGCAGAAGAGAAGAGCTTACTGATTCTTTTTGCAATCCAGAGTGAGGATGTCGGACTGGAAGTCGTCCACCATGAGGAAGTCGGTGCTGGAGGCCTTCGTCCAGAAGGGGTTTCTGCCGCCGTAGGAGGTGGCGCACTAGAGGGTCCCCGGAAAGGAGGAGTTCCCGCAACCTCGTCCCGACAAGGTGGTTTCATTCCTTACCTTCCATGAGCGTGGTTTGGGATACCCCGCGCACTAGTTCCTACGCGGGCTTCTCAACAAGTGGGGCCTGGAGCTGCAGCACCTCAATCCGACAGGGGTGCTGCACCTTGCCGGTTATGTTACTATCTGTGAGGCTTTTCTTGGGATGGAGCCGCACGTGGATTTCTTCCGGCGGCTCTTCTCCCTGAGAGCCTTGACGGCGGGGGACTCGGCTGAGATCGCGCCGGTGGGAGGATTCACCCTGCAGAGGAAGTCGGGCATGGGAGACTCGTATCTTAGGTACCTCCCCTGTGACTCCAATTGAGGGTGGCATGGGGAGTGGTTCTACATCAGGAATCCGGCGGCGGCGCCATTCCCGGTGTTCACCGGCAAGAGGCCGAAGAAAAAAGAAAGTTGGTCGTGGGGCTGCGCCAAAAAGGAGAAGCATAAGGTGGGAGTCATCGAGGTGGAGCTCCGAAAGCTTGTGAAGAGCGGTCTCAACGGGGTGTGGGTGTTTCACACCCTATACCGCCGCCGGGTCGTGCCGTTGGCGAAGAGGGTGCGGCCGATGTGGATGTACAACGGCCTTTCGGACCCGGACCGTACGTCGTCGGAGGATCTGTCGGACGATGAGGTCTGGAGTTGCATTGGCCGAGTGCTATAGCTGAGGCCCAAGGAGAGGGTCGAAGGGAGGCCCATACCTTTCAACTCTTCGATCGTGTCCCGCCTGGTTTGTTCCCTTCTCTAATCTGCGCATTTTTCTCTGCTTTTCCTATTTCTTGATCGGGGATCGTATGTTCCGTAGGGGCTCGGAAAGTACAAGTCCCGGCCACACCTTCCCAAGGGACCAGAGGGCTAGGCCCAGCAAGCCACTCAGAAGGAGGCAGCAGACGCCCGGAAGAAGAAAAGAACTGAGGAGGTTCGGCGGAAGGAAGAGAAGAAGGAGGTCGCCCAGCGCATAAGGGTCGGGGAACGTAGGAGCGACGTCGAGTCGGAACTCGCGTCGGAGGATCCTCCTACGGATTTGGATGACATGGTCTTCTCCGACGAGGAGGAGAGTCGGGAGGTCGTCGTGACCTCGGTGGATCGTTGCGACCCTGTGGCGACGTCCGCTGATGGTGAGCAGGAGGCCACGCGGCGTGCGGCGGTTCCTACATCGAGGAAGCGCGTAGCGAGTGTGGACGTTGTTGGTGAGCGAGCGGTGAAGCGGTCGCAGTCACCGCGCCCTTGGCGGTGTCGCCGGTCCCGTCGTCGTCTATGGCGGGCATGGCTGAGCGAGCCGAGCGGTCCGAGGAGCGGACGGGCGCTCGTGCGGCGACGGAACCGGTGCCAACGACGGACTTGTAGCTGAAAAAGGCCTTGCCTGTCGTGGCTGTAGTCGAGCAGTCCAGGCGGTCTGATGGGCAGACTAGGGCCCAGTCAATACACGACTTGCAGTCGGAGGACACCCCGTCCGCTGCTCCGGTCAGGGAGTCCCAGACCGGAGGTCGTAGCGACCCGTAGGCCAGGCAGGAGCTGGTCGAGATGACTCCGACCCCGTTCGAAGCGAGGGGGCGTGGGTCGTAGCCTAGGAGCGGTCCTCGGCCCATAGGTCCGTGGTTGTCGGAGTCTACCTTCCGGGTCGTGCCGCTCGCCACCCGGTATGTTTCCTTTAGTTGCTTCTTTGATTCTTGCTGGTCGAGTCTTTTTGGAGTGTGGCTTACCCACGATTTTTATCAGCGGCTGGGGGATGTCGGGGTTGAGCATCACCCCGACCCTCGTGCAGAAGGTTTGGAGGCCCACACTACAGCGTGTGGCGGCGAGCGAAGGTGGCAGCGGGGTGGCGGCAGTAAGGCCTTTCCTCCTAGGGGTGTTGCCCCCCGGGGGGCTGCTGATAGGGCGGCGGCGGCGGCGGCGTTGGCGGCGATCCCGGTGCCGACGGCGGAGGTGATGCTCGCGGCCCTTCTTTGGCGGTCGCAGTGGAGGAGATGAGGGAGGGCGAACTCCCTATCTCGCCGGGTGGAGGGCTGCACAACCTATCCTTGCCGTCAGAGCCGAAGGCACCGGAGGAAAGCATGGCCAGGACGCAGTTGGGACGCCCGGCGGCATCCCATGCGAACGTGGTGGTGGAAATCCCGTCTGACGACGAGGCGGATACCATGGCGGGACCGGTGGTGTCGCTGCGGGAGCTGGTGGTGGTCCGGTCGGAGGCTGGGCCCTCCGGCGGTTCATCGAAGGGTGACTTGGAGTGGCCCTTCCCTGAGGACCCGTCGAAGGCGAGGTTCATCCTCCGGGATTCCTGGGAGCACCAGCTCTGGGACATTTTCGGGGGGCAAGGGCATGCCGCGATGTCCGAACTCACCAAGCTGTCCACAAAGCTTGATAGTGCTCGGAAGCAGGCTCAGTTTGCCCGGCAGCTAGTTGAGGTTGACTTGCAGCTCGCTGTAGAGGTGAGTTTCTAGTACTTATCCTTGCCCTTTGAATCTTTTCGTCGGTTGTTTTTAGCATGCTTGTTCTTCAAGGAAATAAGGAAAGTGTCATCCCACAAATCATACTTCCTCCGGATGGAACACGCCCGGATGGCCGAGCTAGAGCGTTGGGCGAAGTCCGCTTGCCGCGAGTCCCAAGTTCAGATGGCCGAGGCGGCCGTGGTGCGGGCAGAGGGGCAGCGTGTGGCGGAGCGGGCGACTGCTGCCGAGCAAGGGCTCGAGGCTGCGAAGGCCCACCATGAGGAGATCGAGGCGGAGCTACGGACATCCCTTGCCAATACTGACGCGGCGCTTCAAGAGGCCTTGGTGGCCCTTGAGCCAGAGCGGGCCGCCCTAGAGAGGGCACAGAAGGCCCTGGAGGCGGAGCAGAGGGCCCGGTCGGAGGTGGATCAGGAAGTGCTCATGCTCCGGAGCAAGGTGATGGGGATGGAAGACATGAGTGCCCGGCTGCGCAAGCAGGTGGCCCGACAGGCAGAGGATTTCTCCACCCTTGAGGCCTCTCACGTCGGTGTGTACCCTTTTGTTTTCTCGTGGTGTTGATTTTTCCCTCGGCCTATTTCTGAGTTTGTCGCCCTTCCTCTAGAGCTAGGTGAAAAGGTAAAGGAGCTGGAGCGAGACCTGGAGACGTCTAAGGCGAGCTTCAGCCGGAACGCCGAGGAGCTAGCCAAGTCCTGTGAAGAGCGACGTGCTCTCAAGGGGGATCTCGACCAGATCCGCAACGTTGCCCAGCTCGTTGTCTCAGAAATCTTCGGGTCGGCGCCAAGTACCAGCGCGCCCGCGGTCCAGCTGGCGGAGGTCTCGGATGCGGTCAAGGACCTCGTCAAGAGCGGGCTGTTTTATGGAGCGTCGGGGGTGCTGACCTCGGTGGCGATGCACGACCCGAACCTTGACTTTGACGCTATCTACAGTGGGTATGCTGAAGGTCTGAGCATGGAGGACATCCAATCCATCGGGGTGAGCTTGCTGTCGCACGCGCGGTCGGTGTCAGGGCAAGTATCCGCCGAGTGTGTGATGGACGTTCACCGTCAAGACATGGCCCGAAGCATGCATGGAGAGAATGCTTCCAAGCCTATGGATAGCTCGGAGCCTAGTTCGGGGGGAAATGTCGCCTTGGCCTCGGTCGAGCCAAACATCGTGCCGCCAGGGGGTGAGCAGCCTACGCCTTCGTTGGTCGCGCCGCCAGTAGATGGCACCGGGTTGGTTTAATAGCTTGCAGAATATAAGTAGTTAGTAAACGTAAAAAGTTTTAAGTTCGTGGGGGAGCCCCCATGTAAGACGTTCGTGGTGTGTTTTAATGACTGCAGTTGATTTTTGTTCTTGTGATGGAGTTGCTCCGTTCGGGGAAGCTTGTTCCCTTTCGTTCCTTAGTTTTTCCTTAGCATAATTTTGTTTTAAATTTCTTTCTTTCTCGTACCTGCCCGTTTGTTCTGTAGGCTGCAACTTTGCGAGCCCAGGGCGTGGCCCACAAGGCTTGGCCTGTCGTAACCATAGGAAAAGGTGGGGCGTAATCAGTCGGAATGTTTCAAAGCAAGGCTACGTAAGGTAAAACAAAGGAACGAACTGCCCTTTCGTTTGGGTAGGAAGGAGTTTCTCCATATGAAAGTAAAAGAGTACTTAAGGTAAAAACAAAAATAGAGGGGTAGTAGAGCCCCCTAGTGGAGCCCCCGAGTGCCCCGGGGCAAAAAGTGTTCGGGTCGGGGTGCTCTTATAGAAGCGTTCGCTAAGTAAAGGTAAGACTAAAACTTAGGAAAAGAGTAAAAGACATAGCTGTTCCAAGGTCCATGGAGAGAGCGTCGTCGTCGTCGTTCTTTAGTCGGTAGGCTTCCGGTCAGATCACTTCAATTGTCTGGATCCTTGCTCGTTCCGCCCCCTTCTTCAGTTGCTGCTTCCCCGTCTTCTTCCTCCTTTGGCCTGCCAGCCTACCTCTGCAGGTGCTTGAGGAGCTAGCAGTCCTTGTAGAGATGGTTGATGGGATAGTTGTGGTTGGTGCACGGGCTCTCCATGAGCTCGTGAAAGTGGTCCGGAGGGTCTTGCTGGGGCTGAGTGCCCGCGTAATCTGCCGTGGCGGCCAATGTGGAGTTGGCCGGTCGGCGGCGATCCTTTCTATTCTTTTTTCCCCTCGGCGTGAAGGGGCCCTCGTCTAGACCCTGGCGCTTGGCCTTACCTTTGTCGTAGCCTCCGTTGAAGCGCGGTAGGAACGACGCTTGCTGGAGCGATTGGACAAAGGTCCGTGGTCCTAGGCGGTCAGGGCTGGGACTCCGGTTGACGCTACGCGCGTCTTGGTTTGGCCCGAGCCGCGCATAGATAGGTGGTCGGCACAGGGCGGTCGTCAAGTCAAGGCGAGGTGCGGCTGCAGCTTCCTGTGCTGCATTCGTTGGTTGTGGCGGTGACGGGGTGTAGTGCCCCATCTGCTGTGTCCCTGTTCCCCAGACGGGGAGCGAGGTCGTGAGTCGGCGTCGCGATACGGAGGACTCCGCTTGTTGAACGGCGGCAGTTTCCAGCAGTGCTCGGAGGTTCTGGTGGATCGCCCGTTCACGAGGGTCGTTCGGCTCGGATAGGTCACGCAGGAGCATTGCCGCGGCGGCAATGTTCTGACTGGCCCAAGTGAACTGTAGGGGATTGGTCCCCTAAACCGGGGCGTTGCGCTAGGCGTGACCCTAAGCGCCTGAAAGGATCAAGATGCCCAAGAGGGGGGGTGAATTGGGCTAATTCGAAATTCTCTTGCAATAAACAAATCCTACGGATAGCCCAATTAACCCCTTGTGCCTAGAAAAGTGTTTCTATTAAACTAATGCACAACGAACTTACAACCTATGTTCCAAACTTACTCTAGCAAGCAATTATATGGATGTAAAACAAGTATTGAATTGCTCAAAGTAAATACTCAAGGTAAGTGCTCAAAGTAAATAGAGAGAGAAAGGAACGCGGCGATGTTTTGCCGAGGTATCGGAGAGTCGCCACTCCCCACTAGTCCTCGTTGGAGCACCCGCGCAAGGGTGTAGCTCCCCCTTGATCCGCGCAAGAATCAAGTGCTCTCTACGGGTTGATTCTTCGACACTCCGTCGCGGTGAATCACCCAAAGCCGCTCACAACTTGAGTTGGGTCACCCACAAGCTCCGTCGAGTGAACACCAAACTCCCAATCACCACCAAGCCATCTAGGTGATGGCGATCACCAAGAGTAACAAGCACGAACTCTCACTTGACCACGCAAAGCCTAATGAGAAGATGGATGGACACTTTGCTACTCTTGATTTGCTAGTGAGGCTACTCTCTTGGATTCTCAAATCACAAACACCTCACTAGGACCTTGCTCTTCGTGGCACTCACAAACGTGTTTCTCAGCTGTTGGAATGAGCAAAAGTTGCTCCACTCACGAGTGGAGCTTCTATTTATAAGGCAGCCTAAAAAACGAACCGTTATGAGCTTCTGTGGGATGACCGGACGCTCCAGTTAGTTCAACCCGCGAACCAGTAGTAAAGAGTCGACCGGACGCTGACAGGGTCCGGTCAGCACTGACCGGACGCGTCCGGTCGCATAAAACCCTTACTGAAACCTTACTGGACTCGACCGGACGCTGAACCCTCAGGGTCCGGTCAGCACTGACCGGACGCGTCCGGTCGCATTTTCTCAAGTCTGGACCCTTACTGGAGTCGACCGGACGCTAGCCCTCAGCGTCCAGTCACACGACCTTCTAGCGTCCGGTCACACCAGACTTGTTCTTCACGGTCAAATGAACTGATCGGACCCTGCGGCCAGCGTCCGGTCGCACCGGAGCCAGTGTCCGATCAGTGTTTGACCCTCCATTCACTTCCAACTTTCGAACAAATGTGAATGAAGTTTGCTCCAAAGGATCTTAGGCATTCATAGGAGCTACTTAGAGCTAGTTTTAACAAGTGTGCACCACACCTAACTCACTAGACTCAACTAGGTCAAGCTACCCATTCATACCCCCCTTAATAGTACGGCCAAAGGAAAAACAAAGTCCTAAACTACTCTAAGTGTCTCTCCAACTCCAATCGACACTTAGAACTAGTTATCCTTAACCTTGTCGTCCATCCTTTAAAAACCGAAACGATTTCCATCGTAGGGGCATGACAATCTCGATTGCCCAATCGATCTCCATTACCATGACCTAACATAATTGCCTCTGCAAAACACACGTTAGTCATAGTAAACTTGTATTGACATTAATCACCAAAATCCAACTAGGGGCCTAGATGCTTTCAATCTCCCCCTTTTTGGTGATTGATGACAATACCACCTCGAGTATGTTATGGAGTGAGGTTTTTAGACGGGCTTGATTCATATAAGCTTTTGTCAATAAGAACACAAGAGTTAGGCAAGCTTATATGACCCAAGCCATCACAATGTACTCAAAGGATATGAATAAAGCATGAGTACAAGTAACAAAGCTCATTTGCTTCGAAGTGTAAACGCGGAAGCAAAAGCAAATGAGCATTACACAAGTGATATGACATATAGATAATGCAAAGTAGAAATCACACATGTCAAATATCACAATCACGAAGATAGCACTATCACATATATATAATAGTATGCATGAAAGTAAACTCACGAATGCATAAGTAATAGTGTATCACACAAATAAAACTCCAAATGTATATAATATGCTAATACTAGATAATTAGCTCCCCCTGAAACTCGCTCCCTACATACTCAAACCCTCTCCCCCTTTGGCGTCAAACACCAAAACCTAAGGGTCGGATGGCGGGGCAGCAGCGGACGAGTCGGGCGCTGAAGTACGTGGAGCAATATGAAACTGAGCGCCATCATCATCTGACCCTGAGCTCTGAACTGACTGGCCCTCTGTGGCAGGAAGTGTCGCTGAAGCGGTCTGGGTCTGAGCTGGGGCAGGTGCTACCTATGAAGCTGCTAGTATGTCTGTCGTAGGATCTAACGAGGCGACAGACGAGGGGAGCCTCTGAGTAGTCATGATAGCTGGAGCGGCTGTAGACGGACCGGCAGCATGCATATGAGGCGGTGTAGGCATGCCGGTCAACTCGCTGAAAGATGCTCCAAGACTCCTGGAGACTGACGTTTTAGGCACGAATAGCGAGGGAGACTGCTCTGGTGAGAAACCTGTGTGATAAGGAGTAAACTGCGGGGCTACACCAGGTGAGGCTAACCACTGGGACACCTGTACAGGAGGTGAAGTAAACTGAGCTGGAGGCTGTCCCTGACTCTGGAGCCCACTGGGCTGTACTGCTGGAGTCGTCGAAGTGGTAGGAGGCTGTGCAAGCTGGGGCGAAGGCTGTGGCAGTGGGACCCCAATGGCTGTCACTACATGCTGCATGAATCCCATGAGCTGCTGCTGCATAAGTAACTGCTGGTGCTGAAGGAGCTGCTGCTACCGCTGAAACTCGTCCTGACGAGCCTGAAACTGTGCGAAGTTGGCAGCTGTCTCCTGTGCCTGTCGTGTCTGATCCTGCTGCATCCGCTCAAGAATAGCAATGAGAGCGGGGTCTGTCTGCGTAGCAGGTGGAGCAGAACTGGAGCTACCGGCCTCTGCATCGTGTCTGCGTGGAGGCATCTGAGGTATAGGCTTGTAGTCGTCGTCAGAGCTATCACTGTACTCGCTCACCTCCTGTTGTGCCTCTAGCTCCTCCTCCTCAGTGGCTGCAATCCCTCTGATGATCTCATCCTGCTGAGCTGCGGACTCTGGCACGTTGGGACGACGGCTAGGCTGTTTGGGTGCCTGAGGAGTGGTGTGTCTGATCCTCTATGACAGGTTGTAGGCTAGGAACTCTGTGGTGGCACCTATATACTCATCCATCATGCCAGGGGGCTTATCAAGCACAACTCTGCGGATGAGGAACGTGATCCAGTGAGCATAGGGAAGCTGCCTGCAACCCTTGAATTCCTCAGCTATTGTGTCCTCCATCTCTGAAAGTAGGAGATCCCAGATATCAAATACTGTCTGCTGCATGATGGCATTGAGAAGCTAGAGCTGTAAGCGAGTCAGGCCCTCCCTGTATCCCAACCTAGGAAGTAGTGTCCTCCTGATGATGGCCTCTAGTACCCTCGCTGTAGGAGTCAAGTCACTGGGGTTCCTGCTCGACCCCTCACCAAAAGGCTCCTTGAAGCAATGCCGCACTAAATCTGTAGGGGGCACCTGCCCTCCATGAGGACGTCTGGGAGGCTCCTGCTGTCCATAGCAAACCACATGCATCTTAACAGGCTGCTCCTGTAGCCTCAGTATCTCTCTGGCTCTGCCACTCGTCACTCTATAGTCTTTGCCTTTGAAAGCAAAGTGAATGAATCTGTGATGAGGATCGATGTAGAGTGAAGCATAAAACTAACGGACCCAAGATGGTACATATATGCCTGTCCGTCCAATCAAATCTGTCAGTCCTGGCAAATATGATAAGTATGGCCAAATGCTCTCTCCGGCTGCTGCCATAATAGACTCTATCTAATAGACTCTCTGAGATCTGAACACTGCCCCACTGTTGAGGTAGGCATTGTAGAAATCCTCCTGCAGTGGCGTGTAGAACCCCTCAGCTGCTCTCTCATCCCTCATCGGAGGAAACCAAACCTCAAACTCAACAAAACGCAGCTGCTGAACCTGCCTGGCTGTAGCAGCCCTCAAATCGAGGTGTACCACTGGAGGCGGACCCTGTGGTCTGGGCGGAGAGCGTGAACCCCTGCGCTGTGTAACTGGCCTCGGTGGAACTACAGCACTAGTACGACTCGAGCGGCATAGCTGAGGTGCCGGCTTGGTCTCCTGACCCTCCTGAGTCTCCTGGGCTAGCTGAGGCTCTGCTGGTGGGGGCTGCTGCTGTGCTGACGGACCCTCCTCAATGGCAACCCGTCGTCCTGCAAACGTGGCAGTCCTAGCTGGACTACCGTGACAACGCTCAACCTCCTCAATCGTAGCTCTGACTGTGGGTGAAACTGGCTGATCTGCAATGACAACTCCGCTGCGGGTACCACCTCTCTCGGCACGCTCTGCGGCCTCTGCAACAGCTGCTGCTCTCGTTGTCTCTGTGTCGGGGTACTTCCGCTTCTTGGATGTTACCTGCTTGGTTGACTTGCCCTTAGATCCGGCTGGCTGGCGAGGCGGGGGCCTCCGATCATCATCACCTGGGCCACCACCAACGTTCTTGGTGCGAGCCATCTGAACTGACAAGATGGTGAACTGCCGCTGATGAAGATCAACTGTCAAACTACCGCTTTCGAGGCTTGGCCTCGATCCTTACTCGCGAGCTTAGCTCCGAGTTGACTGCCAACTGCTAGACGAAACACAACGGAACCGACTCGCTGCACGATAGAATAGATGGATATACAAATAAATACCATATTGCTAATAGATGCGAGATCCTAATAGAGAAAGCAATGTAGATGCGAACTTGAATCGACTGGCTTTCTACCTGACGATCAGCGATCCGAGAAGAGATAAGATGTCACGCGGGGGATCTCGGAACCAGCTAGGGTTAGGTCAAAAGCCCTAAACGCAATGGGGAATCAGTGCATTGAAAATTTGATCTAGGTCACAATTGTGGAGATCAAGATTGAAACACAAAACTTGCCTTACCAATCAAGGGGATGGTAGGGCTAGTGCACTCGGTGTGAAGACCGGCAGCCTTGGCAACGGCGGAGCGGCGAGCTTGGGTGCGAGGAGGCCGGCGAGGTGCTGTAGAGGCGCAGCAGGCTGGAGCACGGCGGCGCTGCGAGATGTGCTGGCGCGGGTGAGCAATGGCGGCTAGGGAGGCATGGTGGCTGCGACGGGCCGGCGTTGGCGCGGTGGCACGCGAGCTGCGGTGATGCGGCGAGGCAGGGGCACAGAGGCACGCGGCTGGCGAGCGGAGGAGGCGCAGGAGGCGGCAGCAAGAGCTAGGGCTAGGGCACGGGGAGTCAAAGCAAAGGAACTGCCGTTATAAATAGATCCACCGACGCGACAGAGAAGGAAACGGAAAAGAGTCCTGAAACCGCGCGAGATCCACTGACCGGACGCTCCGGTGGTAGCGACCGGACGCTACCACCCAGCGTCCGGTCGATTCTAGAGAGGTCCAAATCCTCTGGAATCAGGACCGGACGCGTCCGGTGGTCCATGACCGGACACAGGCAGGGTCCGGTCAGTACCACTTGGTCTTCCTTCGATCGACCGGACGCTGAACCCTTCCTGACCGGACGCACAGACGCAGCATCCGGTCACTCCTTCATTAGCAGTTCACCTCCTGTGAACTGACCGGACGCTGGACAGCAGCGTCCGGTGCAGCGTCCGGTGCACCTTTCCCAGCAAAACTTCAAACTTCATTCGTGCTACCTGTTCCCAATCAAGTCCCAACTTGAATAAGATCCAAATAAACACTAATTGGGACTGATGTGAGTGACCTCTCTCAAACCCTCATATTTTTCAAAATATTTTGCCTTAGGCTATAATTCTTTTTTAAGAAACTAGGCAACAAGAGGGCAAATTGAACAAAACGACAAAACAACATTCATGCATATGTAATACCTGTAAGTAAATCTAGTTGCTTGTCAAGTTTGATCCAAGGTTAAGCTTCTTCACACGCTTTTCAGCGGTTATCTTAACCATGTTAGACAAGCCCTATGTGCATTGCCGCAAATTAAACATATTGTATATTACAATGAATGCAAGGGACAACACAAGCTCAATTTTTAGTGAAGTTACTAAAATCAAGTACATTGAGCTCATTCCGCAATCTACAAAATGTAGCCTCATCTAGCGGTTTAGTGAAGATATCCGCTAATTGATCTTCAGATCTTACACCTTCTAGTGATATATCATTTTTAGCCACATGATCTCTTAGAAAGTGATGGCGGATATCTATATGCTTGGTGCGAGAGTGTTGAACCGGATTATTTGCAAGTTTTACCGCACTTTCATTATCGCACAAAAGAGGTACTTTCTCTAGAACTACTCCATAGTCTAGTAAAGTTTGTTTCATGTATAATATTTGTGCACAACAAGCACCCGTGGCAATGTATTCTGCTTCGGCGGTGGACAAAGCCACACTATTTTGTTTCTTGGAGGACCAAGGCACAAGTGATCTACCAAGCAAATGGCACCCTCCGGATGTGCTCTTTCTATCAACTTTGCATCCGGCGTAGTCCGAATCGGAATAGCCAATTAATTCAAATAAAGCTCCTTTGGGGTACCAAAGGCCAATGCTTGGTGTGTACTTAAGATACCTAAGGATTCTTTTTATGGCAATTAAATGTGTTTCCTTAGGACTAGCTTGAAATCTAGCACACATACATACACTAAACATGATGTCGGGCCTAGATGCGGTTAAATATAACAAGCTACCAATCATAGAACGGTAGAGAGTTTGATCAACCGAGTTACCTCCCTCATCTAGGTCGAGATGTCCATTGGTAGGCATTGGGGTCTTGATTGGCTTACATTCATCCATCTTGAATCTCTTGAGAAGATCTTTTGTGTATTTCTCTTGAGAGATAAGATGCCTTCTTTCATTTGCTTGACTTGAAAACCAAGAAAGAATGTAAGCTCACCAATCATTGACATCTCGAACTCCTTAGACATCAATTCACCAAATTCTTTGTATGAGTCTTCATTTGATGATCCAAAGATGATATCATCAACATATACTTGACAAATGAAGATATGCCCATCAAGCTTCTTGGTGAATAGTGTGGTGTCGACCTTCCCAATGGTGAAGCCCTTCTCAATAAGGAAATCCCAAAGGCGCTCATACCAAGCTCTTGGGGCTTGCTTAAGCCCATATAGTGCCTTGGACAACCTATAAACATGATTAGGATATCTAGGGTCTTCAAACCCGGGAGGTTGATCAACATAGACTAGTTCATTAATAAAGCCATTTAAGAATGCACTTTTCACATCCATTTGATATAGTTTCATTTCATGATGTGATGCATATGCAAGAAGGATACGGATGGCTTCTAATCTTGCAACCGGTGCAAAGGTTTCTCCAAAATCTAAACCTTCAACTTGAGAGAACCCCTTTGCTACTAGTCTTGCCTTGTTCCTCACAACAACACCTTGATCATCTTGCTTGTTGCGGAACGCCCACTTTGTTCCAATGACTCTTGCACCTTTTGGTTGCTTTTCAAGATTCCAAACTTCATTGCGAGTGAAGTTGTTCAACTCTTCATGCATGGTATTGATCCAATCCGGATCTTTAAGAGCTTCTTCTACCTTGGTAGGCTCATAGCAAGAGACAAAAGAGTGATGAGCAATAAATGAAGTAAGTTTTTGAGATCGAGTCATCACCCCCTTTGTTGGACTCCCTATGATGAGATCTTGTGGATGATCTTGTAGGAGAGGTGTATTTCTTCTATTGACCACTTGAGGAGGAGGTTGTGGAGCATCAACATCTTGTGCTTGTACCACCATTTGCTCATAGGAGATATGAGTATCTTCATTTTGTACTCTCCCATCTTTTTCACCGTCTTGTGGTACATTTGATGAAGAAGGTTGGTTAATGACTTGTACATCATCTTCATCATCTTTTGACTTGATGTCTCCCATCGGAATATTCTTCATAGCCTCCCTCAATGGTTCATCACCTACATCATCAAGATTCTCATGTGCTCCTTGGGAGCCGTTAGATTCATCAAATTCCACATCATATGTTTCTTCAACTAAGCCGGTGGCATGATTAAATACTCTATATGCTTTGGACTTCAATGAGTAACCAACAAGAAAACCTATATCACAATGCCTTTGAAACTTCCCTAGGTGTTGCCGCTTCTTGTAGATGTAGCACTTGCAACCAAACACCCTAAAGAAGGAGACGTCCGGCTTCTTCCCATTGAGCAACTCATACGGTGTCTTGACAAGGAACTTTTGAAGAAATAGGCGGTTGGATGCATAGCATGCGGTGTTGATTGCTTCCGCCCATAGAGCTTCGGGGGTGTTGTACTCATCTAGCATTGTCCTTGCAAGAGTGATCAAAGTCCGGTTCTTCCTCTCAACTACACCATTTTGTTGAGGAGTATAGGTTGCGGAGACTTCATGTTTGATTCCAACTTCATCACAATAAGCTTCTATGTTTGTGTTGTCAAACTCTTTGCCATTGTCACTTCTTATCTTCTTGAGCTTCACTTCAAATTCATTCTGAGCTCTCTTGGCAAACTTCTTAAAACAAGATGCAACTTCGGATTTGTCATGAAGGAAGAACACCCATGTATACCTTGAATAGTCATCCACAATCACAAGACAATAGAGATTTCCTCCCAAACTCTTGTATGTTGTTGGTCCAAATAAATCCATGTGTAGGAGTTCTAGCACTCTTGTGGTTGACATGAAAGCTTTGGTTGGATGAGTGTTTGCAACTTGCTTGCTGGCTTGACATGCACTACAAAGCTTGTCCTTCTCAAACTTCACATCCTTCAACCCTCTCACCAAATCATTCTTCATAAGCTTCTTGAGTGAGCTCATCCCAACATGAGCAAGTCTTCTATGCCATAGCTACCCAAGTGTTGTTTTGGTGAATAGGCACGTCTTCAAGTTTGCATCTTCGGAGGTGAAGTCAACTAGATATAAGTTGTTGTATCTAAATCCTTTGAATATCACTTGATTGTCATCTAACTTGGATACAACAACCTCCTTCTCGGTGAATAAGCATTGAAAGCCAAGATCACACAATTGCCCAACGGATAGCAAGTTGAAGCTCAATGAAGCAACATAGAGCACATTGGAGATGGAATGATCATTTGATATTGCCACTTTGCCCAATCCTTTAACCTTGCCCTTTGAATTATCTCCAAATGTTATTTTCTCTTGTCCATCTACCTCTTCATCTAGTGAGGTGAACATACAAGGATCACCGGTCATATGTTGAGTGCAACCACTATCAATAACCCAATGACTTCCACCGGTCTTGTAGTTCACCTACACACAAGAGATTCAAGCTTTAGGGATCCAAGCTTGTTGAGGGTCCTTCACCTTCTCAACAAGTGACTTAGCCACCCAAATTTTCTTAGGCCTACTCTTGTTGGGGGGACCTAAGAACATGACTTTCATCTTTCCACTCGAATCTTTTCTAAGCATGTAGTGAGCATTGAAAGCAAAGGGTCTAGCATGCTTGGGCAAGGGTTGTGGTGGTGGAGTTTGACACTCATGAGCAAAGTGGCCTTCTTGTCCACACTCAAAACATCTCTTTGGCTTTGGCTTTGGCTTTGATTGTTGGTGTTGAGCTTGAGCCTTCTTCTTCTCTACACTTGCCATATATCCAATGCCACTTCTATCCATCTTCATGATGGTATTCATGAGTAGCTCACTTTGGAGATGCTTGCCTCTAGCAAACTTGCTCAATCCCACCTTGAGATGCTCTTTCTCCATCTTAAGCTTCTTGTTCTCTTCCTTGAGAATATCATTGTTCTTCTCCTCCTTGAGTTTCTTGATTTCTTCTTTTAGCTTCTCATTCTCAAGGATCACCTCTTTGTCATGATCAAGAGTTTCTAGCACAATGGTGTTGTGACTTTTCATCTCTTCAAGATCTTTCATGAGCTTCTCATTGTCATTCTTGAGCTTGACATACTCATCATAGTCATTGCACTCAACCACTTGCTTGCCCTTGCTACTAGATCCATGCTCAATGCTTTCATCAATTAAATCATCACATGAGGTAGCTATATCAATCTTAACAACATGGTTAGTAGCATCATGTGGCTTATTTGGTAAGAATTCTTGTGCAATAATAAGGGTATCATAATTGATCTTTAGAGTTGTATATTCATCTTTTAGCTTATTGTGACTAGTGATAAGCTCATTGTGCACCCACTCAAGTTTATCATTTTTATCTTTAAGCTCTTTCTTAGAAGATTTGAGCTCCTTGAGTTTGGATGATATAGAATCATTTGTTTCCTTGAGCTCATCATTAGCCTTTTCTAGTGTATCACACTTAGCTAAGAGTGAATCATTTTTAGCATCAAGTTTTTCATTTGTAGCTCTACTCTTTCTAATGATCTTAGTATATTTTCTTAGTATTTTGACAAGATCATCATAAGTAGGTGAGTCATCATCATCGCTATCACTATCATCATCACTAGCATGTTCATCATCACCACTATCATCACTCTTAGTTACCTTGCGTTCACCTTTGGCCATAAGGCATAGGTGAGTAGAGGATGGTGGCGATGGTGGTGGTGAAGATGCAAGATCAATAGCAATGGCGGCCACCTTTTCATCGTCACTATCATCATCGGATGATCCACTTGATGAATCAATGTCCGTGAGCCAATCACCGACAATGTAGGCCTTGCCACTCTTCTTCTTCTTGTAGAAGTCCCTCTTTTTGCCATCTCTCTTCTTGTATGGCTTGTTCTTTTTCTTTTCATCTTCATCGCTTGACTCATCTTTCTTGCCCTTGTTCTTGAACTTGTCTTTCTTGGGCATTGTGCATTGATGAGCTAGGTGACCAAGTTCACCACAATTGTAGCAATCCATCTCGGAGATTGGCTTTCTTCTTGAGCTAGTGAAGAACTTCTTCTTGCCATCAAACTTGATGCCACTCTTGTTTAGCCTTTTTAGCATCTTGGTGGTCTTCTTCACCATGAGGGCAAGGCTTTCTTCATCATCTTCATCACTTGAGCTCTCATACTCAAGTCTTGCTTTGCCCTTGTCTTGGCTAGCTTTGAATGCTAAGTCCTTCTCTTTCTTCTTTGTAGAGGATGAGCCATCTTGTGGTGTGATGTGCATGTACATCTCATGAGCATTGATCTTTCCTAAGATTTGTGTCGGTGTAGCGGCGGAAAGATCACCTTGATGTAGCACGGTCATAATGTGCCCATATTTGTCAGTGGGGAGGACACTCAAGATTTTTCTCACAACGTCGGATGGTGACATTTGAGTAAGTCCAAGCCCATTGACTTCCTCTACAAGAACATTTAATCGAGAATACATCTCATTAGCACTTTCTTTGGGAAACATCTTAAAAGAATTTAGCTTTTTAATTACAAGATGATAGCGTTCCTCACGCTCACTCTTGGTTCCCTCATGGAGCGCACAAACGTCCGACCATAGTGCATGGGCGTCTTTGTGGTTCCTTACACGATTGAACACATCTTTGCAAAGGCCTCAAAAGATTGTGTTGCGAGCTTTTGCATTCCATTTTTCATAGTTCACTTCATCGCCTTGAAGTTGTGCGGCATTCTTAGGGGTTGGGAACCCTTGAGAGGCGGCTCTAAGTATTCCAACGTCTAGAGCTTCTAAGTACGCTTCCATGCGGATTTTCCAATATGGAAAATCATCTCCCTCAAAGATAGGAGGAGGTCCATCCCCGTGAGACATCTTGCTCTAAGCGATTAAGCTTAAAAACGTGAGCACGAGGCTCTGATACCAATTGAAAGGATCAAGATGCCCAAGAGGGGGGTGAATTGGGCTAATTCGAAATTCTCTTGCAATAAACAAATCCTACGGATAGCCCAATTAACCCCTTGTGCCTAGAAAAGTGTTTCTATTAAACTAATGCACAACGAACTCACAACCTATGTTCCAAACTTACTCTAGCAAGCAATTATATGGATGTAAAACAAGTATTGAATTGCTCAAAGTAAATACTCAAGGTAAGTGCTCAAAGTAAATAGAGAGAGAAAGGAACACGGCGATGTTTTGCCGAGGTATCGGAGAGTCGCCACTCCCCACTAGTCCTCGTTGGAGCACCCGTGCAAGGGTGTAGCTCCCCCTTGATCCGCGCAAGGATCAAGTGCTCTCTACGGGTTGATTCTTCGACACTCCGTCGCGGCGAATCACCCAAAGCCGCTCACAACTTGAGTTGGGTCACCCACAAGCTCCGCCGGGTGAACACCAAACTCCCAATCACCACCAAGCCGTCTAGGTGATGGCGATCACCAAGAGTAACAAGCATGAACTCTCACTTGACCACGTGAAGCCTAATGAGAAGATGGATGCACACTTTGCTACTCTTGATTTGCTAGTGAGGCTACTCTCTTGGATTCTCAAATCACAAACACCTCACTAGGACCTTGCTCTTCTTGGCACTCACAAACATGTTTCTCAGCTGTTGGAATGAGCAAAAGTTGCTCCACTCACGAGTGGAGCTTCTATTTATAAGGTAGCCTGAAAAACGAACCGTTATGAGCTTCTACGGGATGACCGGACGCTCCGGTCGTAATGACCGGACGCTCCGGTCAGTTCAACCCGCGAACTAGTAGTAAAGAGTCGACCGGACGCTGACAGGGTCCGGTCAGCACTGACCGGACGCGTCCGGTCGCATAAAACCCTTACTAAAACCTTACTGGACTCGACCGGACGCTGAACCCTCAGGGTCCGGTCAGCACTGACCGGACGCGTCCGGTCGCATTTTCTCAAGTCTAGACCCTTACTGGAGTCGACCGGACGCTAGCCCTCAGCGTCCGGTCACACGACCTTCCAGCGTCCGGTCACACCAGACTTGTTCTTCACGGTCAAATGAACTGACCGGACCCTGCGGCCAGCGTCCGGTCGCACCGGAGCCAGCGTCCGGTCAGTGTTTGACCCTCCATTCACTTCCAACTTTTGAACAAATGTCAATGAAGTTTGCTCCAAAGGATCTTAGGCATTCATAGGAGCTACCTAGAGCTAGTTTTAACAAGTATGCACCACACCTAACTCACTAGACTCAACTAGGTCAAGCTATCCGTTCATACCCCCCTTAATAGTACGGCCAAAGGAAAAACAAAGTCCTAAACTACTCTAAGTGTCTCTCCAACTCCAATCGACACTTAGAACTAGTTATCCTTAACCTTGTCGTCCATCCTTTAAAAACCGAAACGATTTCCATCGTAGGGCATGACAATCTCGATTGCCCAATCGATCTCCATTACCATGACCTAACTTAATTGCCTCTGTAAAACACATGTTAGTCATAGTAAACTTGTATTGACATTAATCACCGAAATCCAACTAGGGGCCTAGATGCTTTCAGCGCCGTTCGCTGGTCTATACGCACGGGGTGCAGTGTGGTGCGCCGAGTGCGCTGGTATAGTTGGTGGCTGATGCGGCCACTGTCGTTGTAGATCCTCCCCGTGCTCGCGCGTGAGCCCGAGGGTCTCCGCATGAGGGCCCAGGGGGGCGTGAGTCCGTGCGGACTCCGTTACCCCTGGCGACCGTTCTAGAGCGTCCGTCATAGCACACTCATGGGACAGACGGTGGCTTGGTGCCACGTCGCTGATGCTGGAGTCGTCACTCCCGATGTCGTCGTCCATGAAGTCGAGACAGCTGGGACCATAGTCCGCCATCCCCACGAGTTCAGACGTGAGAGGGGGTGGCGTCGGCATCTGCTGGAGCCCCTGGACATACGCGTCCGCGGGAGACGCAAGGCCATAGGGGGACCGGCCATATGGCGGCTGCGACGGGGACAACGGTAACCCACCAGGTATTTGGCGAAAGATAAAACGTAGTAAGTAAATAACAACATGTATATTACTCACAGCGGGGTTTGAGCAGAGAGTTTTCTCGGAATGAAGCGCAGATGCCGAGCCGCTGGAGTCGCGTGTCCCGGAGTCGATGGAGGACGTCCCTCCGACAGGTGCCGGGTCGCGAGCCTCCTCGTGGAGGTGGAGTACGCCGAGCCGGTCGGTGGCGAAATCCAGGCTTCCGAAGCAGAAGGCCTAGGAAGGCTTGAAGACAGGTGGAACCCGCATCCCAACGGGCGAGAGTGCGGGAAATTCCATCGAGCCAAAGCGAATCGTATCGCCCGAACCCACCACGGCGGGGGTGGCGGAGAAATGGGCCATCCGATTACAAAAAAAGTGTTGAACGTACAGCGTTTTCCCCATGGACGGCGCCAACTGTCGGTTCAGAAAGTGACCAACTAGTAAATATTTATAGTTTTGATGTACGTTGTGATCGGAGGTGGCCTAGCACTCAATGACACAGGATTTATACTGGTTCGGGCAACGTGCCCTATGTCCAGTCAGGGTCAGTTGGTGACTTTATTCCTGAGCCAGGTGCTCGAAGTCTGTAGCGGGGTTACAAACAAGAAGGAGAAAGGAGGGGGTATACAAGAGGTTCGGTTGGCTCCGACCGAAAGGGTTACGATCAGAACTTGGTGGTCCTGTGGTTGTAAGGTGATGATGTCGATCTAGTGAGTCTGAGCTTTGTGAAGTTGATCTCCCCCTCGTTGGAGGGAGTGCATCCCCTTTTATAGATGAAGGGGATGGCTTTATAGGTGAGAGGGGGAGAGTACAGATATTTCTAAGCCTTGCTGCCTACGGTGATGAAAACTGGATAATGGTTGACGCCCCCCAATACTATCGATGTCGCTGTAGGATGTCAGATGTGTATGGGGGGTCGAGCTATCTTCTTCAGGAAGGATGGACGCTGGTACCTGCAAATACTTCTTGATGCCTAGTGGCATGTGAGGAGCCGTGCTATGTTCACCCAGTATGGCAAATCATAGAGCCCATACTGCGATCGATGTCCAGAGACACGCGAGGGGCTTACCATATGGGAGTTTCTAGCGGCCCCTACAATACTTTGTGTCGGTGGCTACAGAACACTGTTTCGCGCAGGGTATGGTCCCTGGTACAGTGGTTTTGACTTGTGAGCCATGCCTTGCCTTTCTCTGCACGTCTTCTAGTTCCTTCCGAATGGGAAGCCCCCGGTCGGATGGCTCTAGTCGGAACTTAGTGTGCTGGTCGGAGAAGAGCGGTGAGCAGGCTTCCCATGAGCCCCGGTCGCAGGGTCGGAGTCGCGGGGTCGGAGTAAGAAGCAGCGTTTTTGGTCAAGCCTTTGGGCCCGCTGTGTTTTTAGCTTTTTGGGCCAGCCCATGAAATATATGTTGTTTTCCTAGGCCGAGTCCGGGCGTGGAAGCCAGTCCTCGAGGGACCCCGGGTTTATGAACCCGACAGGAGCCCCCGAGCCTCCAGGCGATTCAAGCCGAATCGTCCAGGGGATTTTTTGTATCACTGGCGGGTGCGCGCGAGCGCACCCACGGGTGTAGCCCCTGAGCCCCCGGGTGGTTCAGGATAGTGAATACAAGAATATCTATGTGTCTAGTCACCTAGGATTGTGAATGGCAGATCGATCTCCAAGTAACACTTTCTGTAAGACAACCTGTATAGCATGTAGAGACAAAATGATCCTTGCATGAGATCCGTGGACAGAACAAAACTACATATGCCACTTGCTAATGGATTGTTGTATACATGGCACTTGCCAATGGAACGGCCTCCAAGTGGCACTTGCCAACAAACAAACTTTACATAGTACGTACTAATGGAAAGATCTTTAAGATTTTTTAGATTTCTTTTTCCTGCTGCCGAGGTGATATGTGATTTGTATCATTGTTACTATAATTTGTTATTATGAATATATAATATATAACTAGGACGCATATTTAGTTACTCCCTCTATTTCAAATTATAAGACGTTTCGTTTTTCTACATTCGTAGATTTCGCTATGCACTTAGCTATACAATATGTCTACATACATAGTAAAAATAATGTATCTAGATGATTTGGAACGGATGGACATAAGTTTGCGTATAAATTTAAATAGCTTCGTGATTAAGCCTCATAGTTAAGATATGATCGTATCTTTGGGATTTTAGGAACGTCTTCCATTAGATTTTTAATTTTTTAATTGAATCTAGTTGTCACAAATCTATCTCTAAGCTTTTCAAAACCACATATCCTTTTATTTCAATTTTTAATTAGATACAACTGTAAAAGGTATCTACAATGAACCAACCTTCAAAGTGTTGTATTGCATATATTGGTAATCGATGGATCTTTAGCCACGCGTGCTGCCAAATGCATGATCTCCATGTGGCACTTATCAAACCATGAATGTTTAACATGGCGCTAACCAGCGGAGTGAGATCCATGCACCACCTACCAGTAGAATGATGATCTCCACATGGCACTTGTCAATGGACAGCTAGATCTTACTAATCGAACAAACTCTACGTCACTCGACTGCAGGATAAATCATTGCATGACACTTAACAATACAAGAATATCTACGCGTCCAATCACCTAGGACCAGCGGCGGATCTGCCAGGGGGGCTGGGGGCTCGAGCCCCTACCGTGGCTGAGCCTGTGGAGCCCCCCCTCAGCCCCCCCTAAATTTTTCTGTCATTGGAGGATGAAAATGAGGAGCTTGAGCGTTGAGCTAAGGTTGAAGACGGTGCTAGAGCGTTGAGCTGAGCTTGATGCCTTTGTCCCCGTGTGAACTTAAGCCCCCCTAGATTTTCATCCTAGATCCGCCACTGCCTTGGACAGTGAATGACAGATCAATCTCCAAGCAACACTTACTTTAAGACAACCTGTATAGCATGTAGAGACAAAATGATCCTCGCGTGAGATCCGCAGACAGAACAAAACTACATAAGCCACTTGCCAATGGATTAATCTATACATAGCACTTGCCAATAAAACGACCTCCAAGTGGCACCTGCCAACAAACAAACTTTATGTAGTACGTGCTAATGGAAAGATCTTTACCTACAGCCAACCAATAGAATCAACTCCATAAGACACGTAACAATGGACGATCTCTACTTGATCTTGAGGTAATGAAAGTGCATCTAGACCTCCTAAGTAGGTTTTGGTGGTTGAATGGCAGAGCAATTAAAGGACTAATGAGTTTGGTGTGCCTTGGATATGTTTCATTGCAAATAATAGTATCAAACCCTTGTCATTTCTCAAATTGAAGAAAGGGGGAGCAAACAGAAAAGGCAAAAGAGACAAGGTTACAATGGTTATTAATTAGACCCAATGGTGGCTTGTTTGCGTGAATGAAAAAAGGTTGATGTTCATTGGTATTGCTGATCAATATTGAAGGATGAGTCGTTAGTCCATAATTGAAGAAATGGCAATGCAAGAAAATACAAGTGACAAATGGGGCAATATGAAAATCATATGGTTTGGTATCAAACATATATTGCTCGCATAGACAAAGGGATTTTGAAAATGCATTGATATTGATCAATAGAAGCAATATGAAAGAGATGATCAAGAGCAATGGGAAACACAAAGAGAGATCGTGAAGGTTGCTTGCTTGGTTATTATCAAACGATAAAAAGAAAGATGAACAAGGACTTAGTAATTCAAAAAAAATCAACAAGGAAGCTTGTTTGATAGAAGCAAATATTTAACCAAAAACCATATTATATATAAATATAATACGAGTGATTTCTTATTGTTGATACGAGACAAGAATGACTTGATGATGAAAAAATAAGGCGAAGATAGCAAGGAAATTGATTGCAGGATTTAAGCTAAGGTGAAGACAACCAATGATTTGGCGATCAAGGTACCATGGCTAAGGTTAGTTCCTGTTTTGATTTGTTCATTCTACTCGATTTGCATGGTTATGTGTGTTTGTGGAATTGCTAATTGTAATATAAAGAACCACATCTCTAAGGTTGGTTTCAGCTAGAATTCACTAGGCGTAATTTACACTCGTGTTTGTTGTGTACTTGTTGAATATCCATAAAAGTGTGGGTAATCTGCTTAAATATATGCCAAAGCGTAGATAGTTTGATTATCCATAAAAGTTAGGAAAGTTTGCTTGAATATCCGTAGAAGTGTGTGTAATCCATGCAATGCTTAGATAATCTGCAAAAAATATTACTAGTCTGTTACCATTTTGTGCTTGAATTTTCAAAGAACACCTATTCACCCACCTCAATGTGACATCTTGGGCCCTTCAATATGTTTTTTCGAGACTAGTTGCTCGCTTCCATTCCTTAAAACCATTAAGCAACCTCTTTGAAGTAAGCTTGAGTCTGCAGTTTTTTGATAGACTCTACTTGTCATAAAAAGATGTTTTCTTAGTACAACAAATTCAATATTTTTATAAATACAATAGTAAATAAAACCGTTCAATACACAAAATGTTGATTATTCTATTATCAAAGATGGTCATTCCATTTAACTAATTTTATAATAAAAATGGACATGTCTCCTTACAAGTTATCTTGGTCCTGCTTACGCACAAGATACTTTTTGCACCCTTGTGTATAGACCCATCAACCTCCAGATATAACAATTTTATTTATATGATAATTTTGTTTTTATTCTATCGGGATAAATGACATGCATGTTTCCTCTATAACATTCTTTTTAAGCTGGAACCTTTTTCTCTAGGGCATTTTTCTACTGACGTCATTTTTTTTGTTACCCTAAAAAGTTTACTACCCATAAAAAGGTAGAGTGACTTAAACATAAGTAAGGTCTAAGTCACTTTAAAAGCAGAAAAATGGTTTATGCCTATAACCGAGAAAAAAAGAGGAATTTATAGTTTTTTGGTAGGTTCAATTTAACATGGAATCTATTTTAGCAGACAAGTCATGACTAAGAAGTACATTTTAGGATATAATTGTTGCAGAGTACTCCTATGTTCCAATCATTTGCACTCACTCCTACAGTGTAACTCACACATGGACATGGGTATGGGTGTATGCATAGATCCCCTGATGAAGAGATGATATTACGTAGAAGCACTTTCTTTGCAGCTGCACATGTGCATAACTGCATATATAATTAAAAATGGCAAGTTTCTACAAGTAGACAAATGTCTTGATAGGTGTGAAATAAAAAAGTATCTTGTGGGTGCCTAACAATTATCTCAAGATGCCTTTTCATCCTCGCGGCAGTACCTGAATATGGCAAGGTCAACGATCCTCTCGATTGCACTTGCTTCATCTTTGTTTGTGGTGTGAGCTGTCACACAGCTTTAGACACTGACTTTTTTGCACACCAGCCCTCCATACGACACATAGTAGCATAACCACCCTCTAGTGGGTACAAACATATCCAATATAGATATGGTTACAAGTAGACATACCTTTTTCAAATCCCTTTTCCAATATGGATGGTGTCATCTATCTACGACAAGATATGAATGGCGTCGATATTATACGAGTACCCCCTCCTGTTGTAATATAAAGGATGATCCAACAGATAAAATAAGGAGTCCTCTAAGATGGAAGATACAAGAAAGATGAAGTTTCTCAACTCCGTCTGCAGGGACCTGCAGGGATGTTGCCCGCCGTTCGTTGGGCATCTGTTCTCAGGCCTGTTGCCAAGTGTTTGCCTGTACAGCCATTCATACGAAGCGTCAAATATGTTTGGTTTTTGAAATCTGGAGTTTTTTCACAACGTGGGTACAATTTAGATGAAAATCAGTTTCTGGATATATGCAGTGTATTTCAGAGTGTTTGTAATGTGTTGATGTACCCAGTTATTATCTAATATAATTCTTCTTTCGTCAAAAAAAATTAGGATAGAAAGAGTAGTTCAGTTGTTACTTTCCTTAATTAATGTTGTTTGTTATTCTATCAAAAAAATTAATGTTGTTTGTTTCGGCGATACCAAGTTTCTTGCCAAGAAAGACAGAGGAGAGAGGAGGTTAATGATTAAAATACCTTATATTTGGTAAAAATTTTGAACTCTAAATCCTTTATATTATAGGACAGTAGGGATGAAAACGGTACGGATATTTTCCGACCGTATTCAAAACCGAATCCGTTTAGAGGGGTTGAGATTTGTCCGTATCCGAGTCCGGATATCCAACATCCGATATCGTATTCATATCCGAATACTCAAATCGCATATTTATGATGTCGATATCCAATCGTATCCTATCCGACATAGTTGACACTATCCGTATTCAAATCCGAATCCGGACAAAAATATGAAAACAAATGTAATATCGGTGATATCCGTCCGTATCCGATCCGTTTTCATCCCTATAGGACACGGACTATGATCTAATAAGTATCAAATAGATTTAATTTGGTATTATACATTGAATATCAATACTCAAATACAGATAGGTCTAATATCTCAACGGGAACCGAATGAGTACACATGGATTTGATCTCTAAGGGCATATTTGTTCCCCGCACGTCGATCTGATCCCTGCATTGGGCCGTGCGTATAGATTTCTAAAGAGAAGGATATTAGAACAACTCTAGTAGAGCCCCTACTCGAGTCATGAAAACCAAATTTAAGGGTTGGAGCAAAAAAAAAAGAGCTCATAGCAAGCCCCCTTGAAGGGTCGAGATGGCGACTAGAGGGGGGTGAATAGTCTTTTCTAAAATTTAATCGCGTCGGCTAACCGATACAAATGCGGAATTAAAACTATCGATCTAGCCAAGACTATACCCCACTATATATGTTCACTTGCACCTTGCAAAGATAACAATTATGCAACAAAGGTGCCAGGCTAGTTAGAGCTCTCCTAAACAATTCTAGGAGCAAGGTTACATAAACCTATGCCACTAGTACTTTAAGCGACAAGGGAGCTCCTACACATGCTAGTAAGTAAAAGCACAAAGCTAACTAAGCTCACTAGCAATGCTCAATAACAAGGCAACCAATGCCTAATTAGAGAGCGCAAATACTTAGCTACACAAACTAAGCAATATGACTAACAAGGTTACTAAAACCAAATTAGCCACGCAAGGGAGCTACTTCTATGCTACACAAGCAAGAAGATAATTAGCAAGCTACACAAGCTATCTAATTACAAGACCAACTACACAAGCTTAATATGTATAAAAGTAATTGCAAGCTTGTGTAATGGGGATGCAAACCAACGGGAAGAACAAGGTTGACACGATGATTTTTCTCCCGAGGTTCACGTGTTTGCCAACACGCTAGTCCCCGTTGTGTCGACCGCTCACTTGGTGGTTCGGCGGCTAATTAGCATCACCCGCTAAGCCCGCACGTCGGGCGCCGCAAGAACCTACCCCTTGAGTGAGGGTAGCTCAATGACACGCTTTACTAAAGTTGCTCTTCGCGACTCCCGCGGGGCGAGCACAAGTGCCCCTCACAAGCACTTCTCCGGAGCGCCACACAAGCTTCTTGCGTGCTTCGACGGAGACCACCACCAAGCCGTCTAGGAGGTGGCAACCTCCAAGAGTAACAAGCACCACCGGCTTGCAACTCGATCACCTAGTGCCACTCGATGCAACCTCACGATGCAATCGCACTAAAATCGCTCACTCACACAATCGAATGATCGCTATCAAGTATATGTGTGATGGAGGGCTCCTAAGCACTCTCAAGCATGGACACAAAGTCCCCTAAGGTGCTCAGCACCAGCCATGGCCGAGGGCCACTTCTATTTATAGCCCCAAGGGCTAAACTAGCCGTTACCCCTTCACTGGGCAACGGTCGGGCCGACCGGACGCTCCGGTCGTGTTGACCGGACACTGGACCTCAGCGTCCGGTCGCTCGCAGACGACCACGTGTCCCGGTTCCAACGGTCACTAGACTTGACCGGACGTAGCAGCACTCAACTGACCGGACGCCGGACCCTCAGCGTCCGGTCGTTTCTAGTAAGCTCCCGAGCATGACCGGACGCGTCCGGTCGAACGCGATCGGACGCAGCCAGCGTCCGGTCACACTCCAGCTACTGCGTCACCGTACGTCAGCCTGACCGGACGCAGCCTTCCAGCGTCCGGTGCATTCAGATCCAGCGTCCGGTCAGTTGACCGACGCCAGCATCTTCGCGACCAACACGTTTTCACTTCTAACTTCTTCACCCTTGCTCCAATGTGCTAACCACAAGAATTTGCATCCGGCGCAATAGAAAATAGGCACTCCCATTTTCCCGAAAGCGCCGAATCCCACCTCGCAAGCTCGGCGGGAGGGAGAGAGGGACCCAAACCCATCTCAACCCTGCAAACACCACTGCCTTTGTAAATGTGCCAACACCACCAAGTGTACACCACCATGTGTATGTGTGTTAGCATTTTCACAATCATTTCCCAAAGGATGTTAGCCACTCAACTTGCCACGCCACTCGATCCTAGCGACAATGCAAAGTTAGATCACTCGAGTGGCACTAGATGACCGATATGCAAACAAGTTTGCCCCTCTTGATAGTACGGCCATCTATCCTAAACCCGGTCATAAACTTCTCTACACACCTATGACCGGTGAAATAAAATGCCCTAGGTTATACCTTTGCCTTGCGCATTCCATTCCATCTCCTTCAATGTCGATGCAACACATGCACCAACACGATCAACAATGATATGATCCACTTCATATCATCACATGATCATATTGGTTCATCGATCTTGACTCTACTTGCTCTTCACCATTGCCATCGTCCATCAGCGCCAAGTCTTGCTCAAGCTTCACCGCCACGCGGTCCATCACTCCAAAGCCTTCGACTTGCCCTTCACGCTTGCAACCGGTCCATCAAGCCAAGTCTTGTCTTGATCTTCTCCACCTTGATCACATGACTCAATGTCATGTCTCATGTGCATTTAAGCTCCTTCATCATCACATGTGTGAGCTTTGCAACATCTCCAAGCCATTTTCACCTTCATGGCATATGTTGCTCACACACATGTACCTGTGGACTAATCACCTGTGTATCTCACATAAACACAATTAGTCCACCTAAGTTGTCACTCAATTACCAAAACCAAACAAGGACCTTTCACCCCTATTAGAGCCCTCAAATTGGAGGGCCCCCTCAAATCTCTCACTAGGCCCTCGTTCCTTGAGGGTTTGGAGGGAGCCCCTGCTTTACTATTGGGGTCGTTGAAAGCCCGCGCTCGTACGGGTCCGTCCCTCGCGTCGTCCAGGAGCAACGCTTCGTCACCGTCGACCTTCCTCTTGCCCCCATAGCACTATCCCGTGGCGTCAGCCACCATCTCGACACCCACAACGACAACCACCATCACAATGCCCCTCCTCCACCCAAATTCGACGGGCACTTGCTCCTAGCGTGCGGCTACCTCCAACGACGATCTTCCTTCCGTTGGTGTCACACTTCGCACCCTCCTCCGGCGAGTGCATCCTCGCGCGTCCGCTGCTTGCCGCGAGTTATGGGCGCCTCCACCTCTTCCCCGCGCCTCTTCGCACGAGTCGCGAGCGCCTCCGTCTCTTCTCCACATGTATAGCTAGTTGATAGAGCGTAGAGAATGTAAGCAGACCCCTTGTGTCGGTATCTATCAAAAGGGATTTGTGGGCTCTTGCTAGAGCATATACAAAGAATTAGATCCTAAAATGAGGCCCTGATTTGAGGGCTCGAGCTAAAATTACTCTTAGGTTCCTCACATGTGCTGTTCGAGCCTGGCTCAGTTGGTGCAAAATATAGGGACATCCTACATTCGCTCGTATGTGACCAAATTGGCGCCCTTCATTGTTGAGGATGGCCCAGCGGATGCTCGTTGTACTATAGACCATCCCAAATAACATCTCAGTTTTTTTTCTTCAGCTTATGCGACCTCATCAAACATTTTATCCAAAAATACGATTCCACTCGTCTGCTTCCTCTCCCCTCGTCCAGGATATACTATGCAATTCCATCCTCCAATCGAACACACCGTAAACGTATTCGAAATTGATACCGTGAAATATCGGTACCATTTTGAACCCTATCTTCACGTACCAAGTGGCAAGTGGTGGACAGCTCGAGTGAGTTCAATCTCTCTGTAAATTCTCCAAAAAAAAGTTCAATCTCTCTGTATTTTTTTGGAGTTCTTAGGCAGTGCGGTGGATTGAAAAAGCTTATGATTTCATCATCCGACTCTGCATATATGCATGTGCTAGAGAGAGAGAGAGAGCACGTTGACCTTAGGCATGGCATGGCAATGTGCACTGCACCATGCATACCCCGTATAATATACAGTAGCTAGTAAAATAAAAGATTGGAAAAATTTGAGAAAGAAGGATGTTCCTCAAACAATCCACATATGCATAGTCATGGGAGGACGAGAGAGCGACAGGGCGTTGTGTGGTGTGCGTGCGTGAGTTATCAGCAAGATCATGAACCTTCAGCTACAGCGACTGGTTAGTTGCTCTCAAGCAAATTAGCAACCATTCATATACAGAGGAGTATATATCTCATTAACTGCTTGAAAAAGCTACGAGAGCGAGCCCTGGTACAGTTCTCGTCTGCGCAAGGGGAAAAGGGACCGGTCTCTTTTTCCTCATCTACTCCGTAATTAATAAGATAATTATCTTAGGTTTTGTCAAAGAATTAAAATGCCTTTTTTGTTTACCTTTTCATTAGGAATTAATTAACAAATCTTGTTATGTATTTTCTCTATTAGATATAGATACTAATATAGATTAGGTAGTACAGATATAAATATAGATACATAACAAATCTATGCATGAACTATATATTTATATATATATGTACTGCCTAATCTTATATTAATACCTATATCTAATAGAGAAACTATATAACAAATCTATACATAATCTATATGTATACCATCTAATCTATATCGATATATATCTTATATACCTAATATTAAAGACCAAAAATATATTTGTTCCATCTCTCACTCTCCCCATCACTCCGTCCCTCACTCCTCTTCTGTTCCTCGATCCATCGTCACTCACTATCGTCCTTCTCGCTTTTGAGTTTGGAACTGCAAAACCTTCATTGGTGCCGCATCCGACTCATGTCATGGCCTAGCCATCCTAAGCCCATTTTGCATCACGGTGCGTGTGGACATGTGGTTCGCCTTCAACTTTCTTAAACCCACAATAGATGCACACAACAACCACCTATGTAAGTTAAGTCCTGTTTGTTGCTGCTGCTACTTATAATCAGATTAGTGTTGAAAAAAATGAGAATCCCACCAAAGGCATCGATTATTGTTGATTTTTCTGACCACCACTTTAGAACTTTGAACCAGCATATCGATAATCGAGAATTAAAATTAAAACATCCTCACGGTACAGTCATATAATTGAATCGATTATAAGTAGAAACAAATAGGGTCAATGTCTTATCAATTTTCCATATGGAATTAATCCTTTATTACACTAGCATTTACTATCGGCCTTGGAGCATATTTGATTTAAGGTTGAGCCAAGCCCAATTAAATCTAACAAAACAGCTAGCATATTACCATTGGCACGAGCACCATGCAACAAATTGTACATCGCAACACATGGACAAGTTGGCTAGTGTATATAAAAATATTAATATTTATGAGGTGTAATAAATACCATTAGATTAATCCATGGAATATGTTTTTATAATAAATTTATTTAAAAATACAAATATTAATGCTATCTTATAGATCTAATTAAATTTGGGGTTGTCTCGAAAGTGAGATTTCAATTCTTTTTTTGATGGACAACTGACAAGAAATTTGTCGAGAGCATATACTAACAGAGAGGTAGATACATGAACAACAAGTGGTGGATGATGACTTGCGGTGGCGTTGGTGGGTTGGTTGCCATTGCAAGAACAGGGTGTGGGTTTCGGGTACGAGAATTTCGAGCAAAAGCTCTGTTTGGCTTTCTGCCATGTTAGCATTGGTGACACCTTTGTGGTCAGACTCCTTGTTGTAGACCTTGTCACGAGGTGTCTAGACCCATATCCTATTTGAAAAACCTAGGTTCTCTGATCGACGGCGACATCTGCAGATGTCGCTTACCTCTTTAGATGGCATCGCAGTGGAGAACCGTGCCCCATATCTTTGATGTGACTTGCAGGGAGTGCTTTGGTGTACTATTTTGTTTTTTGAACTCCATGTACTGTTTCTTTTTTTGGGTGTTTATCTTGACTGACGTAGCTTCATTTCGTGAGATTTCATTTTTTTAAGAATGGAGCAAATATGCGGATGGGCACATAGCCCAGCGGTTAAGACTCCAAGGAGGAGCCGGCCCGTGGGGGTTCGAACCCCTGTTCCGCACCAGGCCTCCAAAGAAGGCCGCGCCAAGGTGGCGCCATTCAAAAAAAAAGAATGGACCAAATATACGGCAAAGCATATATCTAAGCCGGGCCAGGCCTCGAGCAAGAGAAAAAGTATTTAGGCCTTGGTCAAGAGAGAGAGAAAAAAGAAAGAGATAAAGGAAATATGCATGTGGGAAGGAGAGGGACCGAGTGAGGGCTCGGACGAAGGTTTAAAGTTGTTTATTACTAGTATATTGCGCGCGCCCTTGCGCGCGTCGACTGGGTGTGGAACATACATGCTGAGGGGAAAGAAAAAATTCATGTTACAGGGCATATAGCAATCAATATTAGCTTAGTGGTAGTCCCAAAAAATAGAGACATAATTTTGGATGGTGCTACAATAGAATCTAGTGAGGCGATCTATCACCTGTGTTTTCATGAATCACAATGAAAACTACCAATTATTAAAACAAACTATAAAGGAGGTAAGGGCTCAACTAATTCTTTTTTTGACAGTATCCATGATCAACCAATAAGTTTCTCCTCCTGCAAGATGCACACAGAAAATTGCTGAGGGGAAAGAAAAATTCCATGTTACAGGGCATAGCTGAACACTTCAAAGTCACAGTAATAAATCGCTTCATGGTGTCTAACCTTTATGAACAATAATCAAGTAATCCGACATGATTGCTGTAAAAATTTGCATACCTGCGTGGGGGCTAGAGGGGTCAAGCTCATTTTCGCTGCAACACCAAACTTATTTTTGGCAGTCATAATAGGTCTTGAGCCTTGGAATCAGCAAATGAACTTAGCTTTCAGATAAGTGCAGTCAAGCTAATATTCGGAACACATTGAACAAAAACCAGAATATCGGTACCTGAAATGTCGAAGAAGAAAAAAGAGTGAACTAAGTCTTTTTTTGGACAGCATCCATGATCAACAAATAAGCTTCACCTTCTGCAAGCTACACGTAGAGAAAAGTTGTTTAGGGGAAAGAAAAATTCCATGTTATACTGAATAGCCAAAAAAAAACAATGACAAAAGGCAGAGCTGATTTGATTCTCAAAATCCTGTGTGTACCATCGTAAATAATCAAATAGCATTACCTCAAAAAGACTAATCTGAGCATCAACATCAACTGTCAGATTTTCTGCAAGCCGGAGAAGTCGTCTCCTAAATTCTGGGAGCTTACCTAAGACAATTAGACTGAATGAGGCAAACAGAGAGGTATGACATACCACTGCTATGAATAGAAGTGTCGTAAAGAAGATACGAAAGTTTACACTTTGAACAACAAAAGACAATATAAACGTCAGCGCAGCGAAAGACTGGAAACAGTATACCTTCACAAAGTGTAGCTTGATAATGACTCAACCTCTATTAACGCACAATCACTGCAAACCACGGGAACCTATATAGCAAGGACTCTCACCATGGATCTTTATTGATTCCAACATCTATTTTTCGTTGCATCTAATGTTGGCCAGCCAGATTAGGCGTACAAAGAAGCACTTTTTCCCCTGTAAAATACAGGCAAGAAGACGCAGGCTTAAGTTGATAAGGTGATCGCTTTGCTAAAAGGCACCATAGGCAGTAAGGTAGAAGCCTACATCGCTAAGCTGATCGCTCTTTAGAAGCTATTATTAGAAAGCAAAAGACAACATGAGCCACTGCATCGTTGCTGCCACTTATATACAGGCAAACGCAACAGCAACTGATATTAGCTTAGTGGTACTCCAAAATACATTGCTAAGCTTATAGCTTTTTAGAAGCTATTATTAGAAAGCAAAAGATATCATGAGGCGCTGCATTGTTGCTGCAACCTATATACAGGCTAACCGCACAACAACTGATATTAGCTTAGTGGTACTCCAAAAAAATATAGAGATAATTTTTTATGGTGCTATAATGGAATCTGGTGAGGTGATGTACCATTTGTCTTTTAGTAGATTACTTTGAAAAGTACCAATCAGTAAAAAAGAACTATAAAGGAGGTAAGTGCTGAAGCATTAGCTATCAGGTGTAAGCAAAATACATCATCCAATAATAACTTCTTTGCTAAGAAGGGACCCAACAGGAAGGAAATATCGCAATGTAGCTTGAAAATTTAAAAAGAGAAATAAGGTTACCAAAAGAAATAAGCCATTCAGGTGACTTATTGTTCTAACCATTATTTTATATTTTAGTACTGTTTAGGTAATTGTGCACATATAATATGAAATTAGCACAAGAGGTACAGTGAAGGAAGGTACGAAGCCTACTAATCATGATATATGATATATTTGTTTGGGAATGGTAACATTTTTTTTATACTGGTGATAAGAAACCGTGCTTTGACCTTTTTTCAAGCTACAAAATCATGCAATGGTTACAATATCTTTTAAGTTGGCTACAAAATAAAAATTGTTGCATGCTTAGAGATATTTTTTTTACCTGAATTTGTGGCAGCAACAATTTTGATTTAGTACAACGCTGTCAGTCATGTGGATTGAACAAATAGTAGTCTAAGCATGAAACTATACAGATGAAGCATAGCATAAAATGAAAGATAGGGATAATGAAATTACAACCAGCACGAAGGAGAGAAGAGGCACAAAAAGGTATAGGATTAATGCCAAGGTGTACCAGGAGCGACAGCATTAGAAGCCATAATGGGTACTACGAAGGTCTCAATTGCCTAACAATTCACAAACTTGCTATGTTAGTGACAGAAGTATGAGGAAACAATTAAAACAGTGCAAATGTTTAGCTGAGGTATATCTAAACCAAAGTATTGACTGAACTAAAACAGCCACACATAATTAATTAGTTTTTTACACTAAAAGCTAGGCAAGTATACTTTTAGAATCCACAATGATGTTGGCAAATAACTGTGAAGGTGGCAACAGAACAAAAGGCAAAAAGTATGGATAGGAGATATGATAAAAACACTTTACCTTCTTGAAATGCAGAGGTGGTAGGCAACCTCTGTGCAACCAGAAGAGCATGGTATCCACGTTACTGCTAGCTGGGAGGCAAGTTTCTTGCCTGGCATTGCTGTACAACCAGAATGCATGTGAACCTAAATGAAGCCAAGAAAGGAAGCAAACTAAACACATGGCTCCAATCCCTCATCCACCTCTAGTTTAGTATCTCAGAACAACAACCTGACACATGATTTGAGGGATGTACCTGAAAGTAGTGCAAAGAAAATCTTCATATGACTATGAGTTTTCGTAGGATTGTACCCCCAATTAGGTGGGATCAATAGTTTTATTGCATAATACTATTATTGGTGTGTGGTAGAATACATAAATATTTTCCTGTTATTACATAAACGCGGGTGACAAATAATTAACTATTTCATCCTATGACTCCAGACTAATCTGAAAAAAAAATTAGAATCAAATAGTAGTAGTTTATACTTTCCCAATTTCATATATAAGGACACCATGTACAGCTATCTCTGTTTTCATTTTATCGAAAAGGTAAAGCGTGCCCAAAAACATAGCTTGTAGATCCGCGTCCTTAGGAAGCACGGTATATGAGGCTCTATGTAGGCGGCCTCTCTGAACACGAGCAACAGGGACTGGAACACAATTATCAATCGTCAAAGGAGAGCCGTTAAATACGCAAATTGTTAGCATTTGCACCACAAAATAACGTCGACCATGGGCTCATATGGATTGAAAAATTATCCGTGCCTTTCCCTTGTTCGTAACCTTAGAGTGCAACACACCTTATCTAAGTTGCCTTTACAGTAAACCACAAATTAAAAGCATAAAGGCCAGAGTACGACACTGTACTCCAACAAACACTAAGGGCGGTTGCTAATTAAGCACAACCATATCCAAATGGCCAACTCTAAATGGATACTTCACTGTATTGAACTAAAACTGGACATATATATTTGATAAAAAGTAAGATTGTTGCAGGTCCAGCATTGCAGTTTCATCTATTCTAGGAAAGCGAGATGCATATAGAATTTTAGCAAAATTGTTCGTTTAAAGGGAGGCTGTTTAGTACAACCAAACCGCAGCACTGAAGGCAAATGAAATTATATATCCATGTTCTAATGAAACCAAGCCATCCCAATGTGTATACCAGATCTATTCAGAAACCCTGTTAGGCCAAATAGGCAGTATCATCGGTACTGACTTGATATGAAACAACAGAGGTACAACATGGTACCTCTGTTTTCTTGGTTGCAGCAGTCGAACTGTAACCTAATTTGCGATGCGTAGAACAACCGAGCCAAAAACCTAAAATAGACTAAACAGGTGGCATCACATGTATTCAGGTAGAATGCATACCGGAAAATCAAAATGGGTCCATATTGTTCAATTCATCAAGTTTTTTGTGCTGGAGTACAATAGGCTGGAGTGACTGCTGCGTATCTACTGTGCTTGGCGGGGGGGGGGGGGGGGATATATCTTAACAGCTTAGTTTTTCAACCTATCTGATGACAAAGCAAGAACACAGGTTGTTTTTGTATGTGCCATTATGCATTTGAGAGGCAGAGTTTGAATTCAAGGCCTACTATAAAAAGGCTGCGAGTCTTCAATATTTGGATTGAAGAACTAAGGGGAAATATGTTTAACAAAATGCTGAAAAGAATCTCAGAACTCCTAAAACGCATTTACTTTGAAAGCTGAGGCAGGCCAACACAGACAAGAACCTCCATGCTAGGTTATATAAAGAAAATTAGACAATTGACAAAGCTTCGTTTAAAATGCAGGTGCTCTCTACACATTAAACCGCTTCCTGTTTCTTCCACATGGTACTGCTTATAGATTTGAAGGTCTAGGTGTCCTATGAGTCATTTGCAAATGAATCAAAATTATGAAAAATGCTTTAAAAAAATGCTGAAACGAATTTCAGAACTCTTTAATACTCATTCACCTCTAAACTGAGGAAGAGCAACACCGAAAAAATGCAGTCCATGTTAGGTTTAGGATAGCACCTGAAGTCTGGAATGTCAAGTAAAATTGTTGGCGGGACCTTGTTAGATAATTTGTGCAAAGTCTCCTTTCATTTTCATGGCGGTGCTTTCACTGCCAACGCATAATAGAGGATGTTAGTAGCATTTTCCTGCTGAAAAAAAAATACGCAGGTGATGTATCCGGTCCACAAAGCATTCAAATGCATTAAGAAACCTTAATATGCACGATTTTTTTTTGGAATCCAATACGCATGTGTTGGAAATGTGTATAGTCGTTTAGGCCTGACCATACCACAATTCCAAAGAATACTATAATATGAAACAAAATATGGAAAGAAACAATGTGCTATAATCATTTTCTGTTAACATAAAGCAATTTGGCAGCTATAGGTAAGACATGGAGCAGAATCAAAAGGTCAGATAAATTTCCAACTCTCAGTAACCTTGAACTACTATCATGTGTCAGTAGGAATAACCAACATTATTGGCCACCTAGGATTGGTAAGATTGCCGGACCTGCTGTATGCGACTGTGTCATTAAGAACCGTTGCGAAGATATGAGGACAGGCAGGTAGATAGGGTTTCCTATAGCACAGGACGACAATTCATCTGCATACAAATCGCCGTCCACAGCGAAGGGGAGCGAGCCAGAGGGAGATCAGACCGGGAGAAGTAACAAGAGAGGGGAGAAGTAAGAAGAGAGGGAGATTATGTTGTTGTTCCAAGTTATTTGAAGCTGCAACTGAGGAGAAATTGAAGTAAATAAAAGGTGGGTATACAACTAAAGCCCTCAGTGTGTGCGCCTAGCTGCATCTGGGAAAAAAATGTGGGGCTGAGCTCCAATTGAGAGAGCAAATGGCCTTGCTATGGAACTGTTAAATTCAGCTCTGGATCATTCACCCCTAAATTCCTTGATGTACATCATTTTTGGAGAGGAAGCAGAAATAGCAATCAGAATTCCTTGATGTAAATTAAAGACGTCCAAATTTAGAACCAAAGACAGATACACTGAAGTAAATAAAAAGAACAGCAAAGAAAATTAATCTTTGGACAGCCGGTTACCAAGCGACATCTGCTATCAGCTGAAGAAAGCCTCAAGCGGTTTCATACATAAGACACATGCACGGGAGAAGTTAGTTGGCCAAAAAAAAGAGCTCTTCCATAACTTCACAGAATCTGGCTGTAGAAGCCTGAAGTAGTAGAGTAGAATGACAGATAAACTACTACACCTGTAAGTGACATGAAAATCAGCAAACACATTTCTAACAGAAAGGATAAAACTGAGAAAGGAAACTAAAGCATGTAATTGTTAATATAGGAAGTATAATCTTCAGTGTAGTCCTGAGAGAAGGCAAGACCATAACCAGTTAGTTTAGCTCTGAAAGTAAGGTGCTTAGAAGACAACGTACAAATAGTGCCAACTAATGATTCCATTGGAAAACTGAGACTCAACATATCAATAAGCGAGGAGCCAGGTATTTCATAGTTCATACAACTGCACACCAAAGAAAGGAGATTTAGCACAATCTGTGCACACATTGAAAACAATCACGTAGATCAGGCACCGAAAACAGTTGCATTAGCTCGTGCTAAATAGAGCCAAACTCCCAGAACTTTTTTCCCTGGGCCAGTTTGGAGGCATATTTGGGCAAACAAGGTCTATGCTGCGAGATGTGAGCTTCATCAAGATAGAGAAAGTGAGGGCAAGAGAGAGGAGAGCTGGGAGCTTACCTCGTCGTCCACGCATCCGCCGCTGCTGTCGTTGGCGAGCGTCTCCATGCGGAAGCAGGGCACCACCGCCAGGGGTGGGGTCGGCGCTGGGCGCTCGCGACCTCCAGCACGGACAGCTAGGGTTTCCTGTAGCAGGCGAGCACACACAGCAGAGGGAGGAGGCATCACCGAGGGGCAGCGACGCCTGCGGCCACCGGCTCGCCCACTTGCGCCGCGCCGTGGCCGGGGACGGGCACCGCAGGCCCGCGCCCTGGCAGCACCTCGCTCCGTGAGCGGGCGGTGCGGGCACGGCCGGCACGGCGCGAGGCCAGGGGAAGAGGAGGAGGGGGACAGGAGGAGGAGGCCGGCCGCAGCCGCCGTGCCCGCCCGCGCCGTCGCCGCCCCTGTCCGCGTGGAGTTTGAGAGGGAGAGGGAGAGGGAGAGACCGACGGGTGAGGGAGAGAGGAAGGCCGTGGAGATTGAGAGGGAGAGGGAGAGACCGATGGGTGAGGGAGAGAGGAAGCTGGGAGAAGAACCTGGAACGAGAAGCGGAAGCCCAAGTATATATTTGGCAGGCCGGATTCTGATGAGAAGCCAGGGAAGCCGAGACGAAGCAGCTGAGAAGCCGGATAAAGCAGGAGAAGCTGCCTCCGACGGAATCAACTTCTTTTTTTGGACCGTTGATCGGCAGATCGGACGGCTGCAGGAATTTCGGGCGACGTGGACGGTGTTTCCTTCCGGAAACCACCTCCGGCTTGTATAGGTAAATTCTCAAGAAATGTATTTTTTTGTAATAAAAATGGAAGCTCCCAAGTGCGGCCTAGATAGCGTCACAGCAATAGCGGCCTGGGTTAGTGGCCCACGAACTCGAATGCTCACGTCTCCACTCGGTGACTCGTGCACGGCGGCCCCATTCCCCTTCTCTCCCAACTCCCAAGCAGCTGCCAGGCCGTCGCCAACGTCGAGCAGCCGCCCGTCGGCCCTGCGGCTGAGCCTGCGGCTGCGCCCTAGCTCGCCCCCGGCACCCGACCAGCAACCTCCCTCTCCTGTCTCCTCCAGTGCCGTGCCCCTCAGGGCTCAGGCCATGACCAAAGTGCAAACTCAGCCCCGCCAGATCCCGTCAGCGGCGCGGAGGAGCGATGGTGGCAGCCGGAACGACGGCAGCGGCGTGGAGGGACGCAGGGGCGGCGCAGCCGCGGACTCGCTCAGGTCAGAACTTGCAGGCTGATGGTCGGGTCGGGCTGGGTCGGGAGCGGGCCGAGCAGAAGGCTTCGGGTATTTTGTCCCAACCGAACCTGACCCGACCCATCCCTCATTTCTGAATTTGTTTAATTGATTGATTGAAACTAGGTGGACTTGGGGTCAACGGACGCCATGCGGTGGATGTACCCTACCTTTTTTATTCGATTGGAATCGGATGGATCATCTTCTGCGAAGTTTCGATCAACGCGGTTTCCCTGGTGGCTGCCTTTACAATGATTTGTCGGTCTGTTGGGGATCGGGCTAAAACGGATACTATACGAGTGCCCAAACTTCTTCAGCCGGTGGTTTACTCTGCTCTAGCTTGTAAGTTCTCAGCGTTGTTTGCAATCTACCGTAGACTGTTCAGTTTGTATCCTGTCTGATCTGATTGAGGAAAACAATATTTAGGAATCGTAGCTTCATCTCTTCTCTACAAGCACGGCGACCACGTAATAAAGGTAAAAAAGTTGCAAAAAGGTTAAGAGTTTCATTTCCACACTACTGTTTCTCATCGTGCATCAGCTTTTATCTTGTCCACAGGTGCATAGAGGAGGCAGCACCGAGTACATGATCGATGGCACTATGGAACGGTCTCAGCCAGGCTGCCACCGTCGCACAGCTGGCTGGAGTCGACGCTGGTGGCCTCATCACCATGATTGTCCAGGCAGTGCAAACTGTTCGCCGGAACAGGGAGGAGTGCCAACACCTTATGCACCATGTCATGATGATCGGAGATCTCCTACAAATGCTTCAGCAGTCAGAGACCATGCAGCGCCCAGAGATCCGGAGACCGCTGGACGGATTGGAAGACACACTCCGGCAGGCGTACACGCTAGTCGTGTCCTGCCAGCAGAGCAACACCATGTATCGCTTCCTCATGGCAGGAACTCAAGCTCAGAAGTTCCGTGACATCCGAGATAGAATTGATTCATATCTCCGGCTCTACCCTTTGGTCAGCCACATCGACACAAGAGAGTTCATAACTAGACTTTACAGCCGTGCACATCCTTCCCAACCACAGGTATAAATGTTGAAGTAGTTGTATCATAACTTAGTGTCTGCACTATTGTTCCTGCGGTTTTAGGACTTTCTCTTGTTGAAGCTGGTGAGTCCTTGACTCAAGGACCACTTCCTTGTACTGCTGTACATGCCCACTGTAGGTCTTATACTATACTATGAAAATACTTCAATGGAATCTCTGTGTTTCATTAATGTGAATGCTTATACTGAAGGGATTCTATTAAAAGTTTGAAAAACTGATAGGAGTCAAGTTGGGATTTGTTTGTCATCATATTCCTCATGAGATTCAGGTTGCCATTTCAAGCAGCAGATGAGATGTTTGGGGTTGTTTGCCTCAGATTGAAGCATTAGGTGTCCCTCAACAGAGTTAGCATGAAATTTGGTCCTTAGTAAATTGAGGCAAAACTAAGCATAGGAGTGTTACATTTTATTTATTAATCAATTAATATGCACAGGAATATGACCATATATGAATTTTTACATACTTCTTGTCTAATTTGCGTCAACAGGTCTACTTGAATGTTTAAGGATCCAACCTGAACAAAATGCATTTTTGCTTGAAGCTAGAACAAATAAATGTTTTATTTATCCTACCTCACATTGTCATCATTCATTCACATAATTACAGCCAACTCCTGGTTCTTCTATATTGTCAATTATTCTAAAATCCTAAGATGCTTTGTCATTTCAGGCTTCAGAAGAGGCGCCGGAGTCATCTGGGAGCCATGTCAACCCTGGCTCCCGGTACAGTGTCCACAATACCAAGTTTTCTCCTTTATTTTGTGATCATATCCCACATTTGTCCCTACATTTTACATTGCTTGATGTGTTGGCATAGTAAGAGGAAGTTTCTTTAAGCAATGTAAATGTCATTCATTTACTTGTCTAGTAACCAATGTGTACCGTACATTTCGTATCTGCTTTAGTAAGATGGTGTCTGTTGGATTGGGAAGAATTTAGGGTAATTGTAAATTTGCCAACTTTAATTGTTACTGCAATCTTGCCCCTAAAAATTTGCAAACATGCCAACAGAAATGCCTTTTGTTTGGTATTATTGCAAAAAAAAAAAAAAAAACAGTGGCAATTTGGCAAATGCCCCTATTCTTTGTCTTATGGGAACTAGATTCTTGTTAAACTTAACTGTTAACTAACGATTAGTTATGACTTGTGAAAGATTAGAGGACAGCTGTAGAAACATGTTACAGATCACACATCGTTGTTTCTATACCTTGATAACTGTAATAGACGTGTCCCAGAAAACAATTTGCCAAATTATTTTATTTTAAAGGCTTTGTTGTTGTTGTTGATGATGAAAATTTATTAGCTTTTAGTGTTTAATAGCATGACAGTTTCAGGACCCATGGAAGTGCCTCTGATTACCATGGCATTGAACCAGTAGGAGTTACAGCAGTAACTGAGCCATCTGTGTTGGAAGAACAACAAACAAATGGTATTTCCTTTAACGATGCTTATGAGCATGACAGATCTAGAAAGTAAAACCATATACTCTAAATTACCAGATCAACCTCCAAATTATATTGTTATGTGTTATTTCCTTTCACAGTGAAAATTGAATTATTTCATTTTTATCTGCTATTTCTCGCTAGCATCGATATATCATAGTTACATCAATTATTTGTAGGCTATGACAATGCTGAAGTGTTGCCAAATACGAGGCATAGGTTTAGGTGGCCTTTTCATTGGGCTCGAAGGGAGACAACGACGCTTGAATACCTCCAGAGGCTCCTTGGTCATGAACAAGCAGGTAGCCTGCAAGAAACATGAAGCACTTATCACTAAATTGCATCAATCGTAATTGTCATGCATCTTTTGAAGTAAAAATTAAACCACAGTTATCATGTACTTCTACAATGCAAATAATAGAAAGGCATTCCCTACTTGTACTATGCAAACATGTACCACTGGTTTTGAATCTTAATTGTTCCTGACACTTTGAATTTCCTTTTTGCCATTGGCTCTCTCAGTGAAACAAGGTTGTAAACCCCATCCGCCAAAGGGGATGAGCTTTTAATAACTAGAAGATGAAAATTACCCAAAGTGAAATAAGTGCTCAGTATTCCTGCTGCATTACCAGGTGAGAAGAAAGAAATGTACTGAGCAATGTTTCTTGCTGGTTCTTTTCCAGGAGGGCTTACGGCTTTCAAGTTCTCCGAACTGGCTAGATCTACAAATAATTTCTCATCTAACAATATAATTGGAAGTGGTGGTTTTGGTAATGTTTACAAGGTATCTTACATGCTTTTATTTTGTTCTTATAATTATGAAAAATACTTTTTTTCTATATTCATGTTGAAGATGTTAAAATGGTCTTGGCATAATCAAGATCTTGCTTAGCCTAAACATGACCACTAACATATACTCAGTGTGGAAATTAGAGGCTTAAATACTTTTGAATGCCATTAGTGCCTTTGTAGCAGATGCTGATGTAGGTGTAATGCTCTTCACCAAACTTTAGAACTCTCTGTTGATGTTCCAGTGTAGATTTGTCCTCCAAGGCATGACCTCCTACCCTTGATGTGAAATCAAGCTTCCAAACCTTCCAGAGCCCTAATTGACCGGTTGTAGATGTAGATAGGCATGCTAATCATATTTAGGTTGTAAGCCACCTCTTATTTATAGGCTTTGTGGAACTGGGGTTGACTCCTAGATGCCTTTGGGTTACAGCTAATCATGGTGAACTAATCTAAACAGATTATAGGCACTTATTCGTGGACCTAAACTCATCTGCCTTGTCGTTGGACATAGTTTTTGGCTGAGATCATATAACAACATTTTCCCACTCGATCAAACAGATGACAACTTTATGCTCGCATTAACTTATGTTCAGATCAATGCGTAGTTAGTAGCATTTTTTGCTACTAGGACCCCTATTATCCATAGTTCCCTGCAATACCTAGTTAGAACGCTTGTTTACTTATTAGGAGTTGATGATATGGCCTGTACCCAGGATCATTAAAACCCATATTGATTTATGCGCTTCTAAATGGAATGACTGGTAAGCCTTAGAGCAACTCCACGAGATCTCTTATATTGCATCTCCTATAAGTAATTTTTGTATAGTCCCTTAAAAATCAATTTAGAATATAGGAGAGCACTGCTCTAGATTACCTAAAACTTGTCTCTATGTTTGTTTAGGGTATGAGATAGGTAGTTGTCTCCTTTATTTAGGAGAAAGGAGGTTGTTTTTAGGAGACCTCTTAAAAATGGTATCAAAGATGAGATAGGAGATCTGCTGCAGTGCCTCCATCTCCTAAAATGCTAGTTTTAAGGTATAGGAGAATCGATAGGATATCTGGTGAGCTTGATGACATTTCATTCCCTTTCAATATCACAAGAATCTATAGCACCTTTCTAGTCGATCTTTTCTAGATTAAATTGATGTTTTGCCAAGTATTCTTAATGCAATGATACGTAGTTCTCCTGCGTGTGTGAGAAAAAAAGATGTTTTACCAAGTATCCCGATTTGTAAATGCCAAGTCAAGACTAGTATAGAATATTTGTTCATATAATGAAGTTCAAAACCATAGTGAGCTATGAGCTTAGCTTTAATCTTTCAATATTGTCCATTAAGAGTTATAGACCTATTTATATCCTACTGTTTTGACTCCATTAGGATTTCTATTAATGCCCATTCTTTATTTATGCTTATAGACTTAATAGACTCAATACTCTCGGCTGAGTTTCATCTGATATTTTCACCAGTATTTTCTTATAGGTTAATTAGTAGTCACAACGGATTGGGTAACAATCGAGGCTCTTTAATTGTGCCTCAAAATCAACTAATTATTAGTTGGTACATTTTCCTATTGTGGTTCCTTAATTGACTCATTAGAATCTTCAATAGAAATTGTACTAGTTTAAACGGAGTTATACAAACTTGTGGCACAAGATAAGACGTTAAAAGTTTTCTTGAATCACTGGTACAAGAAACTAATCATGCATATCTTCAAGATTTATACTACTTTAGGAACATAATCTATTTTTATCTTAACAACTTAGCAAAACAATAAGAAGACATCATCAAACTAAGACAGAAGCTACTTGCTGAATCTAATGTAAAGCTCCAATATATTGGACTCAACTTTATTTCCATCAGCGCTTTCATCTTTAGACTTCGGTCCCCTCTTTCTTATGGTTTGGCATTACCTGTAGGAAAATTGGAAATATGTATAATTGCACCTGAGTGTAGGAAAACTATGTGTCACCATATATTTTTCTTATGGTTTGGCATCACCATATATTTTTTTCTCAAACAACATAGGAAAACTATGTGTCATTTCATTTAGTAAAAAAAAAAAAACCAAAGGAGAGGCAGAGCCAACTCCCCTAGGCCACTTAGTACAAGACTAATTGCGCTACACACAGTTCTCTCCTAGGACACCTATTAGGAGAATTGAATTTAAGGGAAAACTAATGAGGCAACTTTTATTACCCTTCTTTTGAAACCATTCTTTAAACTTAGCACATGATTGTTGTTTCTTCTTATTAAAAAAATTCTTTCTTTTTTAAATTCAGGTATAAGACCATTGACTTAAATGAGTAAATTTTTCTCAATACCTACTTTTTCAAATATTTGATTGCCTTGTAACAACATGATGGAAAATTCCTACTGTCTTTGTATAGCCAATATTCGTTCTATAGTACCTTTTAGAAACAGGATGCTAATGAATTCAACAATATTCCTTTTAGAAACAAGATGCTAATGACTTTGATTACTCAAACTATGAAGCTTAACAAAATGATAGCCACATGTGAATTACATTAATAGACTTATTAATAGATGTAATTCTATATCCTTTTTTTCCCAAACACGCAGCGGAGCTGCGTATCATTGCATTAAGAAGAAGTTGAACAGGGTTGAAGAAACCCTAACAAACCCACACAAAACATGTGCCCGGAAGCACATGCACTCCACACTAGCTTAACTAAAAAACTAAAACTAAAAAAATCAGGAGAGAACGACCCTAGACCAGACAGACAAAAAACAAATCATTGTGTTTCTTCTTTGCTAGCATGGGACTGGAAACAGAATGGTAGTCAACGTTGTATAATAGAGACCATGGTGATCACAAAATGAAGAGTAGTAAATAGAATAGAAGCTGAATTTGAAAACAACGGGGTAGGGTTTACTAATTTTATATAGATGTAACTGATAAGTTCTGGACTGCAGAGGTGCTACTTAGCTGAAGAAAATTATTTGTCAAACGCTTTTAGTCACAGAGGAGCCTATTTATAAAATTCTTTGTTCCTTCGCGCAATTCTTTTTAGCATGTTTTTTCTAGTATGAAAACAGATTCACATTATTTATAGTCTTGGCACTAAATTTCTTTAATAAACCCTATAAAGATGGATATGTGTTTAGAGATACCATAGAGATAATCTTCGTATGATAAGAACATGCTCGGCAGTTGCATCTCTGCAGAGGGGCCGTTGTATTATTTATACAATATACACACTCAATTATTGAGTATTTACATTTTAAGCACTGACAAAAAAGATTGCTTGTGACAGACATGTTTTTTCTGAAGGAGAGAACACCTCATTATAAGTTTCTGCCTCATTTCCTAGTTTGGTTTCAGAGCAAAACATACTCAGTTCAATTCTGTTCCAAGTTTGAGTCGTATCTTATTACTCTTTGGTCTTATTTTGTGATCATTGTACTTCCTGTTTTGAAGACCTTTGCACAATTATTTTGATTAATTACTAATATATAAAAGCCCCTCCCTACTGTTGTCCTAAAAAAGAAAGTAACATGCATTTCATTATAGCGTCTTCGTTATGTTTGTAGAGAGCAGCGATAAAATCATTTCACACCAACCTATACTGTTTGAGAGACCACTCAAAGTTATCTTTGCTGTTTTCCTAGCCACTTAGTTGTTTGCCGCTTATTATTGTTTTTTCATTGTCCTTTTTTCATTTTTATTATGCAATATCTGTTTAAGTTAAATCTTTTTATACAAAAAAATGCTTCATATACATGATCTTCATTGGTTAAACGCCTCAATAAAATAGATGAGTTAATCATATTTGTACTTGTTTTCCTCCTCAGGGCATATTGCCAAGTGGGGTTTGTGTTGCAGTAAAAACCCTAAGTAAACATTCCTATCAGGGCACACCTGAGTTTGAAAATGAGGTTTATATTATCTCAAGACTCCAGCATGCAAATATAGTTAAACTTCTGGGATGCTGCATTGAAGGGGACAATCGAATTTTAGTCTATGAATATATGGCAAGAGGAAATTTACGCTATATAATTGATGGTACAACTTGCCTCAGTGATTTCCTTGAGTTACAGTTCATTCACATTTGCTGTCTTAATTTGCCCTGTCAAAATGCTTTTATTGTTGCAGAGCTGAGAGCTGGTGTCTCGCTTGCCTGGCCTATACGATTTAGGATAGTTGAAGGTATTGTCCAAGGTGCTTGTTATCTACACCAACACTCCCGACTACGAGTAATTCATGGGGATCTAAAACCAAGTAATATTCTCTTGGATTGTGATATAACCCCTAGGATTGGTGATTTTGGAATGTCTGTAGTCTTAAGTTCAGATGAAGATGAGCAAGAGACTAGGCCAGCCGGGACTCTGTAAGTGTACATCTAATGCTCTAGTCGACCATGAAGCTACCAAGGACAATGTAAAGGATACATCTAACGCACATAATGTTTTTGGTCTTGCAGTGGTTACATGGACCCTGTGTTTTGCGCACACAGGCATTATCTCAATCAAGAGTGATGTGTATGGCTTTGGTGTCAATTTTCTCGAGATAATCACTGCACGACATCCTATGATAGAAACCTCCTTGCCTGTTTATGTAAGTATACACTTGATGTATGTAAGATTGTGACCTTAGCGTGCAATAGTGCTTCTAGACAATATCTCTTAGTGTGTACTAGTGCCACAGTGAAAACACCTTCCCTGCGTTAGAATACACCTCAGTTTACTATTCATTTCCATTTTATATGCTTCCCATTTTATCAGTAACATTTATTTTGACTGCTAGATTTTTTTTTTCATTTGAGACGAGAACTTTTGCAGGCTTGGGATTTATGGTCTTCCGGAAGAGCAATGGAGCTGATAGATGCATCACTGCACGATGAGCCCCAAATGAACTCTATACTTCGATGCATTCAGATAGCACTGCTTTGTGTTCAACGGAACTGGGCAGACAGGCCCACCATGGCAGATGTTCTGTTGATGCTGAAATGTGAGACTATGACCTTACCTGTCCCTGGGCCTCCTGTAGGATATACATCAGGGCCAGTATTATCGGGAGGATCAGCAAATACCAGTGAAACAGCAAGCAGTACAACCTATGCAAGTGCAGAGTCGGACGACTGAAGAAGAAGAGGATACCTCATACAGTCATACTTCAGCTAAGTGTTTTAGATAAATCTTATACTCCTAGGAGTACATAAATAGTCCATGAGGCTCAATCTATAAATCGACCACATTAAACCAATTCTATTATTTTTTTCTATATGGTATCCCAAGTTCAGGTTGGCATCGTGAGACTTATGGGATTAAAACGAATCACACCTAGATGGATTAAGTAGCTCTTGGGTATACCATCATTGGAGGAAGTAATGGTCATGGGATCTAATATAGTGCTGATGACAACGTGCCCGCTTGGACATAGGTGTTGGTACGGAGAAGTTGTCGAGGCACCAGCCTGAGCACAGAGAGAATCAGACTGTTGGTTGGGGAGTAGTTAACATCACTGGAACGATAGTTCCACAGAAAGACGAAGCGGCCCCTTTTATTATCCAAAACCATCACGTACGATTACCAATTGAACGGGGGAGACGCAACGAGTCAGATAGAGCTAGAGAGAAAAAACGTATGAGTTTGTACGCAGGGCACAGCGCATGCACGAACGCTCACTCAAGTGACTGTTAAAAGGTGTTAATGAGGTCTTGTTTCGATCCACCCAATCATTAGTTAGCTACTAAAATTTAGATGTCGATTCAAACATACCCAGCAAAAAACATAAACTAAGGGTCTCCTTGAGCACTTTCTCCATGATAATCATTTCTACTCACCAAATAGCAAAAACAAAAAACACATTATGGTGGAGATCAGACAAGAATCACTTCTCTATTATAACCTAGGAGAACCCGCTCCTCACTGCTGCCTATTCAATTCCTACCAAGAATCACGTCCCACCGGCTAACTAAACAATTGTGCGTGTGTGTTGTGGACATGTACAATACCTTAATCTTAGTATCATTAATAATCAAAGGGGTTTTTAAGCCTCCACATTAATCCTCACAAGACACGCTAGAAAAGATATGAGCCTGTTGATTCTGTAGACTCTAACCATCTTTGTGAATATTGTTATTAGAACTATTTTGTTTACTAAAATGTCACAAACTTCTGTCATTAATATAGTCTGGGGGATAGGGTTACAGTAGATCCAATTGATTTACATATATTTTTCCTAGTCGGTTACATACATGGAAAGCATAACAAAATAATCTACTGTATCTCCGTAGGAGCCGGCATCCAAATCTTCCTTGTAGGTTTTTTTTGTCCACCAAGTCTAACGACATATCCTAATTCTGGCGGGCCTCATCCTTGTATTCGCCTGTATTGGGCTATTATATCGGCGGTGAGGTACGTGAGTCCATATCATTGACAATTTTTAACTGAAAAATATATTCGAGCGATGTCTCATTTGAAGTTTTTATTGTAATAAGAAATAAAATAGTGCAATCATAATTTAATTTAGATACTCGTTGTAAACTATGTTTTCTTAGTTTATTAATATATAAATGCATTTTTTTTCGGTGAAACATTGCCTCCCACCCGTCATGCATGGTAGTATTGGGTCTCTGGCAAAAAAAAAAAAAAGGAGCTACGAAGGAAATATGCATGTGCGAAGGAGAGGGACCGAGGGAGGGGGCTCGGACCGAAAGATGATTGACGGAAATCGCAAAAGTTGAGGGTTTAAAAGTTGTTGTTTTTAAGACGCACGCGCGTAAAAACTCCCAAGTGCGGCATAAACAGCGTCACGGGCTCACGGTCCAATAAACAATAGCAGCCTGGGTTACTGGCCCACGAACTCCAGTACCATCTCTCACGTCTTCACTCGTTGACTCGCGCACGGCCACGCCGCTGCCGCTGCCAGCCCCTCCAATTCCATCCAAGGCCACGCCGTCGCCAACCTCGAGCAGCCGCCCGTCGGCCCTGCGCCCTCGCCCCCGGCCCCGGGCCCCTAAGGCCATGACCATGTGCAAACTCTGCCCCGCCAGATCCGGTCAGCGGCGGCATGGAGGAACGCAGGGGCGGCGGAGCCGCGGATTCCAGGTGTTTCTCTCCACAGACCCGCCTGCAGTAGCTGCTGCTAGCGCCATCTCTTTATCCTATCCCTTATCGCCACTGCTCCTGCACCATCACCCATGACCAACTCAATGCACCTGGCCACCTCTGTCCCTGTTATCACACCATCGCTGTTTCGCTTTCCTCTGACGCCAACCTCCCACTCTTCCTCGACCAAGTACGCATTCGTCGGCTGGTCAAACCAGTTCGGCTGGTAAAACAGATGGATCCGTGCGTCCGTCGAGGACCCGACCATAGGGCCGACGGTGAACTACGTAAAAAACGGTGTGTAGTAATGGCATAAATTTTTTTTAGAGCGGCTGATGATAGTACAGTGGCGTATTCAGGATTCACGAGATCAGCCGTCCCTACAAATGGAATAGTAGGCATGGCTGGTGATACGAGCCGCCCCTACAAATAGGTAGAATTTATAGGGGCGGCTCACTCACCAGCCGCCTTCGATGTTGCTATTTGTAGGGGCGGCTGGTAATTGAGTCGTCCCTACAAATAAAACGGTAGGGACGGCTGGTAATACGAGCCGTCATTACGAATGTGTTGCGGCTGTTGGATGAGCACGCACCCGAAAAAATTATCAAATCCGGTGAACCGAAGAGGTCAGGTCCGCACTTTATTCGAGTTCCGTCCTCTCTCCTCTTCCTCTCCCTCCCCGCCGTCGTCGCCACCTCTCTTCCTCTCCTCTCCCTCCGCCGTCGTCGCCTCTTCCTCTCCCTCCTCTACGGTTCCGTCTTCCTTCCATTCCCCCACCCCACCGGTGACCGGTCCACCCCCGCCGGAGAGTTGTTGCTAACACCGCATAGATCTACGTGCAGCTGGCCGCTCCAGGGCCCAGGCACAGGGAGGCCCGGCGAATCCGTCCGGCGACCGCATGAGCGCACGGAGGCGGTGACCGAAAGTTAGAGCGCACCGCCCCTCCTTCGCCCCTCGGTGAGTCGGCAGCCGTGGGTGGGGACGCATCGCATCCCCTTGTCGGGGCTGGTCGGAGTTCGCCGGATCTGGTGGACCTGTCCACCACGGAGGTGCACGCTGGGGAGGGTGACGTCGAGCCGCCGCCGGAGCCCCCTGCACCCGGCCCCGCCGGCCCCCAGGCCGGCACCCCTCTCGTCTCCTGCTGCCGCGCGTATCGCCGCCATCGCTCCTCCGTCGCCTCCAGCAACGCATCCGCGACGGTGACGTCGAGCTGCTCCGGCATCTACCGATCCCACTTACGGAGTAACTCCTCATGATGCCCACTGAGCGAATCCAGTCGGCTCCGGCCTCGATGTCAGTGGATCTGGGCTCGGGGGCAGCGAATCCGGTTGGCCTACACCGGCTGCTCCGCGACGAGGCCTCCCAAGGTACGCGCGTGCCGCTGCTGAAGTGGTTGGAACGGTGGCTTCGCGGTCCACGCCCTCATCTCTCTCATGCGCCTCCACGCCCACCCTTCCATGCGCCCCTATGACATCGCTCCCCATTGCGGTCGTCCGCTCCATCGACTGCTCGAGCTCCATGCTCATGAGCCGCAAAGAGGTCAAAGCCCCTGGTCAGATGCCTACCACAAACGGATTTTGTTTATCCGTTCCTGGTAGAGGTCCTTACCCTATCTTTCATCTTGGGTTTCAGATTTTTTGGCAGAAAACTTCTTGATTTTGTGTGTGACTTTCAATTTGGTTCAGAGTTGTAGAATTGGATAATTCTGACTTCCTAGGTGCTATTCCAGATTGAGGTAATCCTATTTGTCAAGTGGCTTTGAAAGTAGGGAAGTCGATGATATTTCAGTGGACACTGGTAGTTCAAGCATTGAGATGTCCAATATCTAGTCTCAACCAGACATGTGGATAGGTCGTGCAGAGCCTCTTGAGAGCCTGTTGGGGGCAGATATTATTGCAATTGCTTATGATATCACTAACAGATAATCTTCAACTAAACTACACAATAGATTGGCCAGGGAGAATGATATAGCATATGTACTTGTAAAAGGTGTAAAGTATTAAACTTAGCATTTTTTAAAATTCTTACTACATATTGATGCTGGATAGTAAGGCAATTTAATGTTGTGCTTGATTTCAGATGGATGCTTTTCCAGTATGGGTTAGATGGGGCCATGCTTAGTTCCAATAGAGCTTGTTAAGAATAGTTTCCACATAGTCTGCCTTTCCATAGGTGTACATGGACTTTTCATTCTTAGTGTCTTTTTTCCCTTTTGTTTTCAGGAAGATGGTGAAATGATTCTTTGTTAATCTAATTCACCACTGAGCTAAGATGGCTAAAAAAGTTATAATGCAGATAGAATGAGGGAATTTGTTTGGATGACCTGTGTCAAAGAGAGGGTTTTTGAGTTTCACCATTTTGTTAACTTAAACATTTTAATTAATTTGTCAGGCAAAGTGGTGCTTTTTATTATCTTTTTTGTGTAATATTTCTGTTTGTTTATTTTCTTTACAGGCAAGTACTTCTATGCTTTGGGTTTTTCATGTACAGTTTATCATACTTCTTAAGCTTTAACAAATTATATTTTTTTTCTCTCACAACTCACATAGGTAGTGTTATTAGCAAGCTTTGATTGTTATTAGCGGAGTGGGGGGGGGGGGGGGGGGGGGGGGGGTGAAAGCAGGGAGTATCTTGCAGCCAGCAGCATGAGTGTGGTGCCGTGCAGGTGCGGCAGGTAAGGCTTTTCAACATAGGTATAGCTGGAGTTCTCTTAATTTTGGTGTGGCAGGTGACGGTTGTTTCTGATTAAGCAAAGCATACCCCCTGTGCCTGTGTTTCACAAACACCGCATATCCATACCCTGATTCACTTTATATAACAAGCGGTGTTGTTGAACCCATACAACTTGTTACTTCAAGCAATCCTCCAGTGGCCAGTAATTGAAGCTTTAGTGAAAGTCTAACTTTGCTGCAGCTAGCTATTGAACACTCACATATTTACTCATATCCAACATGTTGTTCTGTGGTTGTCTGTAATCTCAGTTATGCTAAGATGCATGTATTAATTCATTATGCAGGAAGGTCATCCATACTGTGGGCCCCAAATATGCTGTCAAGTATCACACAGCTGCAGAGAATGCACTTAGTCACTGCTATCGGTCCTACTTGGAACTGCTCATTGAGAATGGTATTGAAAGGTACATGTGGGATCATATTGCTTAAATCTAATTGCTAATTTTATGGAAATTATGGATGAATTGTTCTTTCTGCAGTCATGCTTTTACTCCATGAATATTATAGGTAAATAGTTGTTTCATTCTTTGTGAATTTATTTATACTCTGTAGGAACCAATTGCGACATTTTACATGATTAATATTTTTACAGGATCTGAGGCAATGTTTGCTGATTTATGCTACTTCTCTATTAAATCTGTTCAGGTATTTCCCCTGTTGTTTAGGGCTAAATGTTCCTCCTTCAAAATATTTTATGGTAACTTACAATTGCTCATATGTTGCAGCTTACCTTTGTGTTTCTTGTTCTTCCATGCCTTCTACTGGGAATTTGAATTGGTTCTTGCTGATTGCTACATATGCTGAAACAAAAATTCTCATATATAATGAAACTGAACTTCATTTACTAGCCTCTAGACTCATTCTGATAGACATTTTTCAATACATGTTGCAGGTGAGGCATTTTGGCCAGTGGTATTCATAGCTACTCTGGCAGCACTAATTGCTAGTTGTGCAATGACAACTGCTATATTCTCGACCATAAAGCAGGCAACAGCTCTTGGCTGTTTCCCACGCCTCAAGATTATCCACACCTCTAGAAAGTTCATGGGCCAAATATACATCCCAGTGATGAACTGGTTCTTGCTGGTTTCTTGTCTGGTATTTGTCGCAGTATTTGGGAGCATAAATGAGATTGGCAATGCATATGGTATGTGATATGAGCCTTATTGGCAGTTCATTAGCAATGCAATCTATTTCACCTATCTTTAGCTCTATTTTCTTGATACATCCTTAACGAATTCGTCACACTGATTTCCTTTTTCTGTAATATACTAGTTTTCTTTGCCTGTATAAACACCACCTGATTTTTTATATCATGTATGGAACTATGGATGATCTAGAAGGTTTAGCTCACTATGATTCTATCATGATCAAGTGTGGATCTGATAAGCTAACTAGGGTATACAATAAGTGAAGAGAGGAATTTGAATTGGTTCAAATATATTATGTACGGCCTTCATAGTCTAGGTGGTGTTTTTTGTCTCCTTTACGACATCTCTGTTGCTATAGTGATTAATAGATTTACTTATACAACTACAAGTGACTACTTGGAAGGAAAAATGTAAAATGTCAACGATTCTTAAGAAAAAGAAACCTTCTATGTTCAAGTGTTATCTTGTTATGTATGTGGTTATTTTCTTCCACCCTAATGAACTGGTTCTTGCTGATTGATGAGATGAACCTGCCAGTGCTACATCTCGACTTCCACCACAGAGGCGGTGCAAATGTTTCCTGATGAGATGAACCTACCTCGAGAGGCTGTTCCTGTTTGTTTCGTTATTAGTAGGTCAACTGGCTAGTGCTTTTGTGTTGGAATGTGTCACTTGTCTTTAGGATTGATAATTTTTAATTTTGAATTCACATGAGATTACTAGAAAATATGGCAAAACGCTGACAAGGTAGATTATTACAATTATTAAGGTGCATCGGTTTCTTGATTGTGGGAGGATGGTAGTCATTTCTGATCCATTCTGTGGGAGATGTTGCTAACATTATTTGATATGTTGGTTGTTTGCTGGCTGAGGAGCATAATTAGAGATTTATTATTATTTTATTTGTGAATAAGGATACAAGATGTGCAACATGCTTTTTTTTCCAGAGTGTAAATGCTCAGATATGCGTGATTCCAGCAAACTTATGACTGATTAGATTCCAGCAAGTGTGGGATTATTGCTCAGGAATGGGAGGAAACCTATTGACTTGTAGAGGAAGAGAGATGAGCATACTAGTTAGCATTTTTTAGTTGAGTTGATATTTTTTATATTTGATTTGATATGTATTACTACAATTCGCATTTGGAAGACATGTCATGGAATATTTGTTATAATTTGGTATAAATAAATGTGTATTGTCGTTGAGTTTCAGTACAATTGCAGAAGAAGATAAGTCATGATGAAAAATATATGTTCTGGTCGAATTTGAATTGTAAATTTAATTTTTTTTGATGGAAAAATAATTTGCAGGGGCGGTTGTTACTGTAGCCGCCCCTACAAATCGATTTGTAGGGGCGGCTGGTGTTCCTAGACTGCCCCTATAAATTAATTTGTAGGGGCGGCTACAGTACCAACCGCCCCTACAAATTGATTTGTAGGGGCGGTCTGGGAACCGCCCCTACAAATGCATGATTTGTAGCCACCCTTTCATAGGGGCGGCTGGAAAAACCGCCCTTACAAACGGTTACCAGCTGCCCCTAAAAACGTTTTTCTACGTAGTGCGTCTAGGTGCCGCTTCATCTCCGCGAGCATGTTCGCCTCTATAGCTCCTCGAGTGTGTTGACGAGCACCTTGGGCCGCCATTGGTCCATGCTCTCGAACAGCTCTCGGAACATTTCCATGAGGGTGTTGTCTAGCACGCTGCCTGTCGTGTCGAGCAGGAAGGACGGGAAGTCCCGGACCCAGAGAGGATGCCTCAGCCCGGGCATGCTCACCTCGTGCATGGGGTCGTCGCGGGCGATGAGCTCGCGGTAGCCGTGGAAGTAGTGGTACTCGGCGGCGAGGACGGTGGCCGGCTGGATCCAGTACATGGCGAAGGGGATGCCATGGTCCCTCGCCACGTCCACCATCGTGGGTCCCACCATCGTGAACACGATACGTGACCGGCCTCCCGCCTGGGACGAAGCCGGCGACAATGGCGGAGAGGCTCTCGGCTGTGACGCGGCGCCTGCGGGCCCAGTCCTCGGCGGCCTTGGGTGCGGCGCCGTTGTCCAAGCCGTCCGAGTGGGAAACATAGGAGATGACGCCGTCGCTGCAGCTGCAGGCCTCCTCTGCCTCGCCACCTCCGGTTGATGATGGCATGGGGAACATGCGGCGTTGAGCGGCTACCGGCACGGAGAGCGTGGCGAGGATAGAGCGGCCGTCGATGTGGATGAGCCATGCGAGACGGTGAGCCAGGGCGCGTCCTGGGTTCACGTGGCTCTACATGCCGTAGGCCACCACCAGGAAATGGTGGCCGTGGGAACTTGTATGTGTTAGTTTGATTTCACCAATTGGCCCCTTGGATCAACGTCCTGATCGGGGGCGTCCAACCATTCCATGGTTGATGGGCCCTCGTCACACAGCACTATAAAGAGAGGTGGGGACCAGGGCTCTAACTACAAGGTTGACCTGAGCCGCCGTGACCCACCAACAGCTAAACCTAACCTGATCTAAAGAGGGTGCTGCCAGCGACGGGAAGATCCACTGACGTCGTCGTCACCATCGGACCGCGGCACCTCGCGTTACCGTTGTCTCTGCATCGCCACCACTGCGCTAGATTCCATCGCGCCGAGCTCCCACGACACCGGTGTCCACGCGGCTGCGGCGCAACTGCGCCAGGGCGATGTAGAGGAATCAATTTCTCCATCTAAGGAAGATGTTTATCCCCTGATCTACGTTTCAAAGGTACTGTGTTCCTAACAATGGTACCAGAGCTAGGTTAATAGTGTGTAGATCTAGTATGGGGTAGAGAATTAAAAAGAAATCGAAGAGTAACACAGGGTTCGATCCGATTCGGATTGAAACCCTAACCCTAACCGGGTAAAAGAAAATAGAAAAGAGACCGGAAGGGTGGCGGGCGTCACTCAACTGCCGGTCACCACCGCCACCGCGCGGGGAAAGGTGCCGCACCGCCGTCTTGGCCGGCGCGCGGCAAGAAAAGAACAGAGCCCGTTCGGATCTGAGAAGAGAAGAGAAAGGGGTCTTAGCACGTGAAGCCGAACCCTAACCCACAAAGCACTCGCTGGCGAAGAAGAATAGTGACACCAGTGAGTCAAACCCTAACCCTAACCCCAACCCCAAATCGGTTCAACTCCTAAAAGAAAAGAAAGAAGATCCAAAAGAGAAGAAGGGGAAGAGGGGAAGGGGCTTATCTCGCCGATCTCGAATCAAAACCGAGAGAAAAATTGAATCAGGAAAAGAAACCCTAACCCTAGAAAGAGAAAGGGGACAGTAGAGAAGGGGCTTCCTACCTAGGGCCCGGCCGTCCCGTCTTCACCGCCAGCCATCTCCATGGCTGGTGCGCTGGAAGAAGCAGAGGCGCCGACCGGGCAGGTCACGCCACCGCGTGGCTCTGCCTCGGGCTCGGGTGTCAAGGGCATCGTAGCGCAGCCCTTCGACAATGGTGCGCTCACCCTCGGGTGGACGCACGCACCGGCGAAGGGGCGCGCGGCGGCACCGCCACTTCCTCCGGCTGCCATGGCTGCTGCGCTGCTCCTTCTCTCTGCGGCGCTAAGGAGGAAAGAGAAAGGGAACAAAGAAAATGAGATAGGGTTTCGGGGAGGCCGCCGCGTCGGGGTTTTGTTCGACCGATGCACGCGCTCGACCGTCTGATGCAGATGAACGGCTGACAGCGAACGGGCCAACTATCGGCCTAGGCGGGCGCGCGCGGCGCACGGCTTTGCCGGCCCAGGCCCAGGTTGCGACCTGGGAAGGCGCAGCGCGCGCGAGAGCCGAACAGGAGCGGGCCGATTTTCACAGCTGGGTTGCGACAGTGCACAACGCACTAAGAATTTCAGTCCAAATTACACAATAACATTTTTCATTTTTGTTTTATTTAATTTTCAGAAGCAGATTTCGAGGAATTTTGTCTAGTTTAATATCTCTGTTAAAATTTAAACCAACAGGAGAATTTTTCAGAGAATATTTGAGAAAAGTTTAATGCTTCTGAAAAATAGATAATGAATTTTTCATGTTTCCGCTGTTAAAGAAATAGTTTATTCTCTAGTTATTTTGAACCAACGTGATATTTAATTGAAGAAAAAGAGATTTCGACATGATTATGATGTTATTTTCTGACCAACGTTGTTAATAACAATATCATAATTTTAATGATTTTATGCATTATTTCTATTTCTGCCCAACGGTGATGTAGATTTAATGTATAAACAGTTGTATGTTTTAATTTTGACCAATGTTGGAATCAAGGCATGCAATTGTTGTTATTATTTATGTTCTCACTCTATATGAATTGTGTTGCCAGGCGGATACAACTTGATGGGTTGTACCAAAGAGATCCCCACTCTCAAAGGTAACAACTACACGGAGTGGAAGAGAAAGATTGACCTGGCCTTCATCTTGGCTGAGGTGGACTGGGTAGTCACCTCACCGTGTCCCACTTAGCCTGTGGCACCGGTGAGGGAGACAAACGAGGCTGATGCCGCTTGGGCAACTAGAGAGGGATTTTGAATCCCAAAAAGATGTCCTATGACCTTGAGCATAGGAAGTGAGTCACTACCAACAAAAAATATTTGGCTGTGATAAAGAAAACAATTGAGCCTGCAATTGTGGGCTCAATCTCAGAGTATGACACGGTCACCGAATACCTCGATAGTATAAAGAGTCAGTTCACTGGCTCTTCAAAGACAAATGCTACCCAGCTAATAAAGCAGCCGGTGACAGAGAGGTACTCTGGAAATGGCAAATGTAAGATAACATTTAATAATGCATGTGTTGGTCTTGCTATTTTACAAAATGAGCTTTATTTGTTATCACTACGTGATGATGTGAATGTTGTATGCGATGATAGAAACGTTGCATGCGACAATGAGAATGTATCCTCGTCTACGGATGTAAATAGAAAATGAAAGAGAGCTCACGATGCATCGTCGAAATTATGGCACTGTCGTTTAGGCCATATTTCGAGGGGGAGAATAGAAAGACTAGTTAAGAATGATATTCAGATTTAGAACAATGCAGAGAATGCATAAAAGGAAAGTATATAAAGAAAATTAAGAAAGATGCCAAACAAAATGCATGATTTTTATAGATTATTCACACAGACATCTGTGGTCCGTTTCCTATAAAGAGTGTGGATGGTTATGATTCGTTCATAACATTCACAGATGATTACTCCCGTTATGGCTACATTTATCCAATCAAAGAAAGAAGAGAAGCATGGGGAGTACTACGGTCGGCATACCCCATATGGCCAAGTTCCTGGACCTTTTACAAGGTTCTTATAGGAGAATGGCATAGTAGCCCAGTATTCTATACCGGGTGAACCTCAACAGAATGGAGTAGCTAAAAGACGCAATCGTACCCTGATGGATATGGTGCGCAGTATGATAAGTTACTCCACCTTACCGTTGAGCCTGTGGATGGAGGCGTTAAAAACTGCCATTCATATTCTCAATAGAGTATCAAGTAAGTCGGTGCCCAAAACACTGTATGAGTTGTGGACAGGAAGAGTACCCTCACTAAACCACTTATGTGTGTGGGGGAGTCCCGCTGAGGCTAAAGTATTTAACCCGAACATTGGGAAGCTAGATCCCAAAACAGTAAGTTGCCATTTCATTGGCTACCCAGAAAAGTCAAAAGGTTTTCGTTTCTACTGTCCAGACAGACATACAAAGTTTGTGAAAATGAGATACGCTGTCTTCCTAGAGGATGAAATAATGAGGGGGAGCATGGTAGCTCGAGAAATTGACCTTGAAGAGAAGCGGGTGTATGCGTCCACTCTGATGATTCATGAGCCATTTTTCTCACTACCTGATGTCGCTGCACCGACAGTGCAAGATACTGTGGTGCTGCACCTATTGTTATTCCGCCTGTGGCAACAATGAATGACGATGAGGAACCTTGTCTTTAGGATCCTGTAGAACCTATTGCCACACATGAGGGGGAGCAACAACAGCCTAAAACAGAAGATGTGCCTAATGTGGAGGCCCCTAGAAGGTCTCAAAGAGTTAGAAAATCAGTTATTCCTGCTGACTATGAAGTATACAACACTGAGAAATTTCAAATGGAGGATGATCCCACCTCATTTGAAGAAGCCATGAGAAGTGATCATTCATCAAAGTGGCTTGAGGCCATGGAAGATGAAATGAAATCTATGAATGCCAATAAAGTTTGGGACTTAGAAATAATTCCTAAAGGAGCCAAAACAATAGGCTGTAAATGGGTCTACAAAACAAAACCTGACTCTCAAGAGAATATAGAGAGATATAAAGCGCGACTTGTGGCAAAAGGCTTTACGCAAAGAGAAGGTATTGATTACAATGAGACATTTTCTCTAGTCTCATGCAAGGATTTTTTCAGAATCATAATGGCATTAGTGGCACATTACGATTTAGAATTACATCAGATAGATGTAAAGACGACATTTCTCAACGGGGACTTGGAGGAAAATGTTTACATGGCACAACCGAAAAGTTTTGTCATGGAAGGAAAAGAACGAATGGGATGCCACCTAAAGAAATCCATTTATGGATTAAACAAAGCTTCAAGACTGTGGTACTTGAAGTTTGATCAGACAATAAGGAATTTTGGGTTTAAAGAGAATGTAGAGGACAATTGTGTCTATGCAAAGTTTAAGAATGGGAAGTTTATCTTCCTTGTCCTGTATGTGGATGATATCTTATTTGCTAGTAGTGATGTCAGTCTACTACTAGAGACAAAGAAGTTTTTGTCCTCAAAATTTGATATGAAAGATCTTGGTGAAGCTTTGTTCGTTTTAGGGATCGAGATTCACCGAGATAGAAGTAAAGGGGTATTAGGATTGTCACAAAAGGCATACATAGAAAAGATCTTAAAGAAATTCAGTATGCACAAATGTAGTCCCTCACCTGCTCCTATAGTCAAGGGCGACAGATATGGGGATTTTCAATGCCCTAGGAATCAGTATGAGATCGATCAAATGAAAACGGTTTCATATGCTTCAGCTATCGGAAGCTTGCAATATGCTTAAGTATGTACGCGCCCTGACTTGGCATTTGTTACCGGGTTACTTGGCAGATTCTAGAGCAATCCTGGAACAGAACACTACAAATTAGTAAAGAAAGTCTTACGTTATTTGCAAGGAACGAAAAGCCTCATGATGACGTATAGAAGATCAAATTCACTCCATATAGTGGGATATTTAGATTCTAATTATGTGAAAGATGATAGAAAATCCACGTCTGGATATGTATTCACTCTCGCAGGGGGAGCGATTTCATGGAAAAGCTCAAAGCAAACCATCACTACATCGTCCATAATGTATGCCGAGTTTGTAGCGTGTTATGAGGCAACGGGGCAGGTGAACTGGCTAAAGAAGTTCATACCCGGTTTGAAGGTGGTTGATGACATCTATAGACCACTTAAGTTATACTGCGATAATAATCCAGCAGTACAGTATGCTCACAATAATAAATCAAGTGGTGCTACCAAACACATTGACATAAAGTATTATGTTGTGAAAGATAAAGTCCGGGATCATGTCATAAGTCTTGAGCATATAAGTACCGAAAAGATGCTCGCGAATCCGCTTACAAAAGGCTTACCACCCAACGTGTTTAGAGAATATGTAGCCAGTATGGGTTTAAGGGAAAGCCTATAATTCCTGGACAAAAGAAGGCCCAAAGTTAAGTATCTATTTCAGAACAAAGTGGTGTGTTGTAGCTGTTAAATCTATCGACAATTGACCGTGACGATGAAACATGCTCTATGCGCTAATCTATAATGGAATAAACAAAAGTAAATGATATGAAATTGAAAGATGTAAGGTGAGATCAATGGGGAGAATGTTAGTTTGATCTCCACCACTTGTCCCAATGGCCAATTGAGCCCTTGGATCAACGCCCTGATCGGGGGCGTCCAACCATTCTATGGTTGGTGGGCCCTCGTCGCACAACACTATAAAGAGAGGTGGGGACCAGGGCTCTAACTACAAGGTTGACCTAAGTCACCGTGACCCACCAACAGCTAAACCTAACCTGATCTAAAGAGGGTGCTGCCAGCGACGGGAAGACCCACTAACGTCGCTGTCACCACCGGACCACGGCACCTCACGTCACCGTCGCCTCTGCATCGCCACCACTGCGCTGGACTCCATCGCGCCGAGCTCCCACGACACCGGTGTCCATGCTGCTGCGGTGCAACTACACCAGGGCGATGTAGAGGAATCAATTTCTCTATCTAAGTAAGATGTTTATACCCTAATCTACATTTTAGAGGTACTGTGTTCCAAACAGTATGCTGCTACTGCTGGTGTTCCTACTTGTCTGCCATGGAGGCAGAGCGATGGGAGCTACTATACTATAGGTACTAGTAGTAGAGGAAAAGAGTGGTTTGTATAAGACATAATCTGCTGCTCCTGTTTCTCCATTATTGGAGAATGGTTGGCTTGGCCGATCACTCCTTGTTGGGAGTTGGAGACTGATCGACTCTACCGACCAGCTCCTGTAGCTGTAGTAGTAAGGCCATAGACCATAGTAGTAGTGGTTTACTTCAGCCATGTAGAGTGGAGATGGCTGAGCTAAGCTTTGTACCTTAGAAGTAGGTAGTTGGTGTACCCTTGTACCTTAGGAGTAGGTAGTTGGTGTACTCTGTACCTTAGGTGTAGATAGTTGGTGTACTCTTGTACTCCAATAGTAGATAGTTGGTGTACTCACTAACAACTATGTACCTGGTAGAAGTACAGCTAGAGTTGTATATATTCTATCCAAAGGCAATACAACAAATCAGTTCAGTTGCCACAAACCAAAGGGTAGGGCTTCGACCAACGCTGGTGCTTGTGCTGAGTGTGTGTGTGCGCTGTTCTCAATCTCTTCTTCTACCTCTAGCCATAGTGAGTGAGTGTGTATGCTGGTAAGCTAGTTGCTTACCTATGCAGGGCAGCTAGGGACCAACAAGTGACATCAGAGCCGTACAAGCGCCGTCGCTGGACTAACCGCTGGCGACGACAGACGGTTTGGAGATGGGCGACAACAGCGGCACTGCTGTGGCTACCCAGCCACGACAGGAGGTTGTGCGCATGGTGCGGGAGGTCAGCGGCACTAGTTGGCCGATACTAACTCGCACCAACTATGGCGAATGGGCGGTGACCATGAAGATCAAACTCAGAGCCTGATGGCTCTGAAATGCCATTGACAATGAAGACGACGATATGTTAGCGTTGGAAGCCATCCTCGCTACTATGCCAGCGGAGTATAGGGAGCCGTTGGGGATGAAGAGCTCTGCTAAGGAGGCGTTGGAGGCCATTGCAGCGATGTGCGTCGGTTCCAACCACGCAAAGAAGGCGTTGGCCTAGCTGCTAAAGCAGGAGTATGCCAACCTTAAGTTAAAGGATGGTGAGTTGGTAGAGGACTTCTCCCTCCGCCTACAAACGCTCATCAGCAAGCTGAGGAGCCATGGTGTCACCATCGACGAAGAAGAGGTGGTCTCCAAGTACCTCCACTCCGTGCCGGCGAACTACATCCAGATTGCTCTCTCCATAGAGACAATGCTGGACTTGTCCGCCCTCACCATTGAGGATGTGATAGGCCATCTGCGGCGCGGTGGATGAGCGCATGGAGCAGGCCACAACAATGACGAACAGCGGCAAGCTACTGCTGACAGAGGAGTGGCCTGCCCGGATGAAGGAGAAGAAGTCCGAGGAAGCCTCCTCCAGCCACAGCGATGATGACAAGCGCAGCGGTAAGGCTTCTTCGGAGAAGAAGAAGAAGAAGAAGGTCGACCCTAATGCCTGCCGGTGCTGCAAAAAGACAGGCCATTGGGCAAAGGAGTGCCCAAATTGCAAGCAGGAGAAGAAGGCTGAGGCTCATCTGGCGCAGGCTGATGATGATGATGATGATGAGGCCACTCTCCTGATGGCGACGTTCTATGCACTGCACAACATTGAGGCCAAGGAGAAGGGAGAGGTGATGTTGGTGGAAGGGCCTGGGAAGGCTCTGAAGGCTGTCAACCTCGACGAACCGCGTGCCCAAGTCCACCTCGGATGTGTGGGCGGCGAGCAGGAGCAGCGGTGGTACCTGGACTCCGGTGCTAGCAACCACATGACGGGCTCCAAGACAGCCTTCTCCAAGCTCGACGGCGATGTGACCGGCACGTTGAAGTTTAGTGACGGCTCAAGGGTGGCAATCCAAGGGCGCAGCACCATCATCTTCAGGTGCCAAAACGGCGAGCATCGTGCACTGATAGATGTATATTATTTCCTGTAGCTGCGTTCAAGCATCATCAGCATTGGATAGCTGGATGAGTGCGGCAGCAAGGTACTAATCAAGGACGATGTCCTTAGGATCAGGAACCAGGAGCAACGACTTCTTGCCAAGGTGAAGAGGTCCCAGAACTAGCTGTACCTTCTCGACCTGAAGGTGGAGCAGCCCATCTACTTGGCTGCACGGTGCACGGAGGAGCCGTGGCTATGGCATGCCCGGTATGGACATCTCAGCTTCGACGCTCTTGGTTGGCTTGACAAGATGGTGACTGGGCTGCCTCACATCAAGCACGCCGGCGAGCTGTGTGATAGCTGCCTGGCCAGGAAGCAAAGAAGGCTACCGTTCCCGAAGACGATGAAGTACCGCGCGGCAGAGGCCCTTGAGCTGGTCCATGGTGACCTCTGTGGGCCGATCACACCGGCGATGCTCGGCGGTCGCAAGTACTACATCTTGCTGGTGGATGACTGTAGCCGATACATATGGCTATAGCTTCTGACCAGCAAGACTGAGGCGGCGGAAGCGGTCAAGAAGTTCAAGGTGTGCGCGGAGGCGAAGAGCGGCAAGAAGCTACGCGTGCTGTGGACTGATCGCGATGGCAAATTCACTTCGATGGAGTTCGCTGTGTATTGCGTGGATCAGGGCGACACCACACTATGCCATACTCGCCACAATAGAATGGCATGGTGGAGCAGCAGAACCAGACGGTGGTCGGCATGGCTCGATCCATGATGAAGGCAAAAAAGATGCCGGCGGAGTTTTGGGGAGAGGCGGTGACCACGGTGGTGTTTATCCTCAAACACGCGCCCACCAAGGCCCTGAAGGGCAAGATGCTGTTCGAGGCTTGGCATGGATGCAAGCCGATTATGTCCTTCCTTAGGACATTTGGCTGCGTCAGCCATGTGAAGAACACTAAGCCTCACCTCGGCAAGCTAGAAGACAAGAGCACGCCGATGGTGCTCCTAGGCTACGAGGAGGGCAGCAAGGCCTATTGGCTTTATGATTCCAAGAGAGGCAAGGTGGTGATCTCTAGGGATGTGGTGTTCGTTGAGATGGCAGTCTGGGACTGGGAGGGTCCGAGCACAGGGAAAGCTGGCAGCTTGAGCAGCACCTTCGTCGTCGAACACTTAGTCATCCACGGTGGTGGAGACGCTAGAGAAGAGGTGCCGACCACCCTAGGAGTGATGCCGAGCGGTCCAGCAGCAATGCCGACCACTCCAAAGGGGGTGCCGAGCACTTCAGCAGCAGTGCCGAGCGCTCCAGCAGTGGAGTCGACCACTCTAGGAGTGGTGCCGACTACTCCAGCAGTGGATCCGACCACTCCAGCAGTGGTGCTGAGCGGTCCAGCAATGATGCCGACCACTCTAGTAGTAGAGCCAAGCTGTCCAGCAGCGATGCCGACCACTCCGGTAGAACAGGGAGGCCGGGGACCACCAATCGAGTTCACCTCCCCTCCAAGCGACATCAGCGAGTTCGTGGATGCCTTCCACGATGGCGAGGAGGTGTAGTTCCACAGGCTGGACAACATCGTCGGCAATGCTGGGGACACAGGCCTGGTGAGTTGGCTGCTCGACGATACAGAGCTTCTCCTTGTTTGTGCAGAGGAGCCACCGACGTTTGCAGTGGCTGAACGCGACGCCAATTGGCGACGGGCAATGTTGAAAGAGATGAAAGCCATCGAGGATAATGGCACATGGGAGCTGGTAGATCCACCGATGTGCTGCAGGCCGATTGTCTTGAAGTGGGTCTGCAAGGTGAAGCGGGACGAGCGCGGCGCCATTGTCAAGTACAAGGCTCGGCTCATCACGCGTGGCTTCATGCAGCGTGAGGGCATCGACTTCGAGGAAGTCTTTGCTCCGGTGGCGCGAATGGAGTCCATTCGCTTGCTGTTGGCCATGGCAGCAGCGAAGTATTGGCGCATCCACCACCTTGATGTCAAGTCTGTGTTCCTCAACGGTGAGCTCACGGAGACGGTCTTCGTCAAGCAAGCTCTAGGCTTCACCATCAAGGGTGCTGAGCACAAGGTGCTCAAGCTGCACAAGGCGCTCTATAGGCTACGACAGGCCTTGACGCCACCTTGGACGAGCTTGGGTTCACTCGTTGTGCTACAGAGCATGCGCTCTACATGCGGCGATGGAGGAAGGAGGAGCTCGTCGTCGGCGTGTATGTGGATGACTTAATCGTCACCGGAGCACGAGCAGAGGACATTGACAGTTTCAAGCGTGAGGTGGTGGCTCGTTTCAAGATGAGCGATCTTGGCGCACTCTCCTACCACCTCGACATTGAGGTGAGGTAGGGGAAGCAGAGCATCTCCCTAGGTCAGCGTGCCTACGCAAAGAAGCTGCTGGAGCGCGGTGGCATGGCAGAGTGCAATTCGTGCGTGACTCCGATGGAGGAGCGGCTAAAGCTGAGCAAGCACAACACTGCTGCGAAGGTGGATGCGACGTGCTATCGGAGCATCATCGGCGGGCTATGCTACCTCACTCATACCTAACCAGACATTGCGTTCGCGGTTGGGTACATCAGCCATTTCATGGAGGACCCGTGCGAAGATCACTGGTCGGCAGTGAAAAGGTTGCTGCGCTATGTCAAAGCGATGCTCGATCAAGCGATCATCTTCCCCAAGAGTGGCGGCAAGGGTGGGTTGCGGCTCACGGTCTTCAGTGAGGCACCCCAAGGCAAAGGAAGGTGAGCCGGAGCTAACTGTCTTCAGCGATGCGGACATGGTGGGCGACATTGATGGGAGACGGAGCACCTCTGGCGTGCTCGTCTTCTTTGGAGCGGCCCCCATTGCTTGGCAGTCGCTGAAGCAAAAGATTGTGGCGCTGTAGACGTGTGAGGCGGAGTACATCGCAGCGGCCACGACAGCGTACCAGGCTGTCTGGCTACACCGGCTACTGGGTGAGCTGACCAGCGAGGAAGCTCACCTACCAGCTCTAATGGTGGACAACCAGCCTACCATCGTCCTCGCTAAGAACCCTATCCTCTATGACCGGAGCAAGCACATTGACATCAAGTTCCACTTCCTCTAGGATTGCATCGATGGAGGGCAGATCATCATCGAGTTCATCGAGACCAACAGACAGCTCGCTGACATCCTCACCAAGTCACTCGGGCGCCTATGGTTCATGGAGCTGAGAAAGATGATTGGCATGGATGAGATCAAAGCATAAGATTAGCAACAAGATTAGGGGAAGAATTGTAAGACATAATCTGCTGCTCCCATTTCTCCATTGTTGGAGAATGGTCAGCTCGTCCGACCACTCCCTGTTGGGAGTTAGAGACTGATCGGCTCTGCCGACCAGCTCCTGTAGCTGTAGAAGTAAGGCAGTAGGCCATAGTAGTAGTGGTTTACTTCAGCCATGTAGAGTGGAGATGGCTGAGCTAAGCTTTGTACCTTATTAGTAGTAGGTAGTTGGTGTACCCTTGTACCTTAGGAGTAGGTAGTTGGTGTACTCTGTACCTTAGGAGTAGGTAGTTGGTGTACTCTTGTATTCCGGTAGTAGGTAGTTGGTGTACTCACCAACAACTATGTGCCTGGTAGAGGTACAGCTAGAGTTGTATATATTGTATCCAAAGGCAATACAACAAATCAGTTCAGTTGCCACAAACCAAAGGGCATGACTTCGACCAACGCTGGTGCTTGTGCTGAGTGTGTGTGCGCGCTGTTCTCAATCTCTTCTTCTACCTCTAGCCATAGTGAGTGAGTGTGTGTGCTGGTAAGCTAGTTGCTTAACTGTGCTGAGTAGCCAGGGACCAACAGTTTGTTAGCTCAGAGTCCGGACACTAGGCAGGGTGTGTCATGTGCAGATGCCTGGTGTGCCTGGCATAGTTGCATCTGGATGCCTAGTTGCCCATGTGAAGCTTATCCACGCAGCAGACGTGTGACGTTACATTAGCACACTAATTGCACTATTCCCTCCAGATCTATGGATTCAAATTTGGCGTCACTACCGAGATTGAACTGGTGAAGAGTATCCTAGAGATGGACCTTCCTATCACTACCAGTGCTAGACCCAACAATGATAGAATGAGAGAGTCACTATTAGGTCAAGTCTTTACCCGCCATCTATCGAAGTTTGACCCCCTCAATTCACAAGCATTGCTCTAGCATCTAGATTGCACAGCCCTTGCTGCATCTCGATGCCCGTGAGGAGACTTGCCCAAATATCCTTTTCCCAGCGTCGTCACCGGAAGGGTGGTGTTGGGGGAAGAAGGATGCCATGAGGGTGAAGACACTCAAAGATGTTCACTAGATATGAAAACTTCAAGGATGAAAAACATGTGGTGTAAACACAGAAGACACCAACCATATAGCTGTTTATATAGGCAAGCCTTGAAGACGAAGGAGGGGTGAACCGAAATGTCAAGATTAGTGACCCACGCGGGTCACGAGTGTAACAGACGGGGCGGGGAAGATAGGACGCATTGGATTCTTGGCTTGCATATCCTTATCTTTAACAGGACTTAGTGATACACAATATTTGGAAGACAAAAGACAACATTGGCATGTAGGCATACGAAGGACAAAGCCATCGACTGGCTAATCACTCAAGTCCTTTGGGGGCTACTATCGGTGATATGGACCTAGGGTACTTCACTGCCCATGTGGGAGCTTACTACAACCAGAGTAGCCCGAGGATGGCGAAGATGAGGCCCAACTGAGACAGGGTACATCATCGTACTTGGTGGACAAGCAACCTGATGTATAGAGCTTGGTGACCGGAACGCATGAGGAATCACCGATTGTGTACATATATTTCCTTGTAACAAACTAGAAAACCTTCATGTAAGCCAATCGGGACTCAGATTGTAACCCTACCTTCCAGACTATGTAAGGCTAGGTAGGGAGCCCCCAATCGGTATCTCAACACAAGTTCATATATACTAAACACGGAGCAAATGAGATAAGAGATCTTCTCAACTAGACGTAGGGTATCCTGTAACTGAACTTGTATAAATCTGTGTCTTATGTGCTACCCACCTGATTCCCTATACGTGATATACTGATCTGCATTGTCGGAGCCGATCCCTCGTACACTAGGAAAATGCTAGCAACCCATGTGAGGAACTTGAGTGGACAAGTTATACTAGAAGAAATCCAACCAAGTGAGCTATGTTTGTGTACGAGTTCACCGTAATTCGAGTTCCTTCACTTTTGTTATATATATAACCCTTACAAGATATAGGAGTAGAAAATCAAAGAGTGTTTATAATAACAAACATGGTCGAACTGAATGGATTTTTTTTCCGTGACCATGCCTAAACATGTTTTTCATTAAGAAGAGAAAGATACAACAAAAGGACCCACTAGGCCTAGACTTACCATGACCATCCCGTTCCTTACAAGACTAGTCTCACAAGGAATCAAGGACGATCACCCACAAAGTTCATATCCCCTTGTATTACAAGCCTTGACTGGATTGACTTCCCGTGTTGTGAAATATAAGGGATCTTTAGGTATACAAGAATTCTAGCTCCCTTGTATATTTTATTTCAGAATAGAGACGATAGAGATAGTACATAGACCACGCGCCACATTTATAACCCAATATCATTAACAAAGCACGTAATACTGTTTCGTGCAGCGTAAATATTCCGTTGGCGTTAATTAGGCATTAACCGGAGCAGATATGCGGGTGACAGGGTGCAAAAGCAGGCCTGTCTTTTTCTTCCCAACCAGTCCTGCAGCCTCCCAAACGTCGACATCCTTAGGCTCCACTCCACTCGGTAGCTTCCAATCGAAGTGGTACAGAAGGCTCGCCAGTGCAAGCTCGATGTTGGCCAATCCAAGGTTTACTCCTGGGCACATTCGGCGGCCAGACCCGAACGGGAGAAACTCATAGTCTGTCCCTTTGTAGTCTCGGTTGGTGTTCTCGAACCGCTCTGGCTTGAATTCTTCAGCATCTTCCCAGTACTTGGCATCCCTGCAAATGGCCCAAACGTGGACGAACACCCATGTGCCCTTAGGAATGTCGTATCCCATGACCTGGCATGTCTCACGGCATCTGCGTAGGATGAGCGGCAACGGGCAGTGCAGCCTGAGAGCTTCCTTCACCACACACTTGAGGTAGCTAAGGTTTGCCCTGGCGAGATCGTCCTCGGTGATGGTGGTGGTCTTCCCCTTGAAGGCCTCCCGGACCTCGGCCTGTGCTCTGGCCATGGTAGCCGGGTACCGGATTAGCTCTGTCATGCACCAGGTCAGCGTGGTCGACGAGGTGTCGCTGCCCGCGCCAAACAATTCCTAGCAGTAGAACAAATGAACGCAGCAATCGATCATACATATATGCCACAGCGGCACCAGATGATAATCAAGAGAATAAGACGGTGGAGGAGAAGAAATTAAGGCCCAGTGATGAGAAATTGGGAACGCGCACGACTTACAAGCATGAGCCCCATGACGATGTCATCGGTGAGCTCGATGGGCAAGCTGGCCTCTTTCTGCAGACTGAGCAGGACAGATATCAAGCTCTCGTTTGAAGCCTTGTCACCCCGGTCCATGGCTTCCTTCATCTCGCGGATGATCTGCCCAACGATGCGCGTCATCCGGTCGCGGCACGCCATCGCCCTGCGTGGCGCCGTGCTAAGATTCTGCAACAGCCTAGATGACGGGAAGATGTTAGCTACGCTTAGTTCCGTGATCATCCCGATCGCAGTGCCCAAGGCATCCAGGTACTCGTCCTGATACTTGCACCGGCTGCCGATGGACTCCCTGACGAAGGTGTCGTTGACGAAGCTAGAGATCATCTTGGACAGGTCGACCACGGTGCCGGCGACGGCGGACGTGGCGAGGCTCTGCATGAACCGTGCCACCTCCTCCTCACGGATGCGCTAGCTGGAACGAGTGCACGCGGGCGGTGCTCATGAGCTGTAGCATGCAGAGCTTGCGGAGCTGGCGCCACTTCTCGCCGTAGCTCCCGAACACCAGGCACCCGTTGAAGGTGAGTATGCCGAGGGTGCTGTTCCTGTGACGGTCAGCGAACGTGATGTCGTGCGTCTTGGTGATCGCCTGCGCAGCCTCCGGCGACGACACCACCACCGTGGGCAACTCGCCCAGCCAGAGCATCATGAGCGGCCCGTGCTTGTCCGCGAGGTCGCGCATTGCCCGGTGCGGCAATGGGTTGCTTATGAGGTGGTGCATGCTGCCTATCTACGGCAGCGTCCATGGCCCTGGGGGCAGCTTAAGCTTTTTTGGCTTGGTGACGAGCAAACACTTATGAGCTTGGAGAGGATGACGGACACCACCACCACGCCCACGGCCACGAGCACCTTCTCCATTGTGGCTATACCTACTTTAATTGCGTGTGCTCGATCTTTCTGTTTATGCCCGTTGGACATGATGGTGGCGAGCCAGCAAAGTTCGCCGCCGTCGTTGTAGGTGCAGAGGTCAGCGGCGCCGTCAGGCGGCGTAGGCGCGCTGGGTTGTGCCGACCGAGTCACCCCTTGCATTAAGATTGCCGAACCGTCGATTCCACAAACGTGATGGCCGCCTCGTTCAAGCAAGAACTACGCCATTAGTGTATGGAGACATTGACAGAGAAAGAGAGAGATTGACGTGCATGCCCTCATGCAAAGCAAGAATAAATCAAGCAAAGCATGCATATCAATCAATTATCAATCACGCTATGCAGGGAAGGAAGGAAATCACGATATGCAACGTGGATCGCAGGCCAGACTGAGCGCGTGCAGTCTGGCGGCGCCCGCGCAGCTGTGCGGTCCCGGCCGCGGTGTGCAGGAAAGACCGGACGCGGCGCAGTCCAGCGACCAGCGGTGCGGCGCCGCAGTTCGGCGGCGCGTTATGGAGTAACTGTCGGAGGAAGTCCTTGCAGTTCCCTAAGGCGCAGGGCGGAGCGGGGATCCTTTTCACCATCACGCGTGGCGGCACAGTCCGACGTAGGCAGGAGGCAGACGAAGGGATTCACGACACGAGCCGATCCGCGGGAGCTGACCCGGTAGTGCGTGAGAGGGTGCAGGGCGTCGCAAGATCGGACTGGCTGAGGAAAGAAATACTATAATTTTTTTTTGAGTTTTTTTGGTGGAAAGGGGCAGGCTGGGGATTGGATCCCTGAGTGCGCGGCGGCGGCCGGCGGGGGTGGGGTGGGAGCAACGTTGAAGCAAGGTTGAGGGATGATAGAAAGAACCACGGCCCTTAGATTGAGTTGAAGCCTCTGAGAGAGAATTACGAGCCTTTGATTTTAATGCTGTTGTATTCTTGGTTACAAAATTATGTGGTACACAAAGGTTGAACTATCTCAGTGAAGGGACACAATTTGAGCTTTATTTTGACTGTTCCATTAGAAAGAGTCATTCCAATGTTAAACGCCTTATGTAAAGGGGGGCACGGTTGTAGCGAGTTATTCTTCCCTGTTTGTCTGCCTCTATGTTGTAATTACACTTGTTTCCAGTTTAGTTTTCACACTGGTAGCCTCTCAGATCACCATCTAATTGCATAGGCTCGTCGTGAGGTTTTAGTCAATGGTAGCAATCATGGAAGTTAATTTGCGGGGTGCAACTAGAAGCCAAGGGACTGGTGGTGGACATTAGAGCGGTGGCAAACCGCTGGATGCAACGGAGGCAATAATGTAGGTTGTCACATGTATGTTTATTATGTACTTGAGGATCACTACAGGAAAACGCCTCTTTGCCGACTGCTTGCCCCGGTCGGCAAAGGCATAAACCCAGTCGGCAAAGGCTTTGCCGACCTCAACATGCTCCAAACATCATGAATATCATTTTCTGAATCGCCGGATTCCATTATTTCATGTACCTGCAGTTCAAATCTGGAGCTGCCGGAAAAAATCAAAGAAACAGAAAAAATCTACGGAATATAGCAAAATAAATCAAAATGATCCCAAACTTGGAATATATCATGTACTTACTGTATCAAGGCAACACAAAAAACTGGGATCGAAAATCAAAAAAATAAAAATTCTTTGCCGACTGCCAGGGAGGATGGCAGTTGGCAAAGCCTGCGCCTTTGCCGACTGCTGACGGAGTGGCAGTCGGCAAAGGTGACGGTGTGGATGGCGTCAACCATGGCCTGCCTTTGCCGACTGCAATTCTTTGCCAACTGCCTGGCAGTCGGCAAATCCTGCTTTGCCGACTGCAGGAAATTCCAGTTGGCAAAGGGACCTCTTTGCCGAGTGTCGAAAAAAAGCAGTTGGCAAAGAAAATTGCAGTCGGCAAAGAGCCAATTTCCTGTAGTGGATGACACAATGTGTTATTTTGTTGCTGGGTTATATAGTTTACCATTATATCCTGAACTGTGGGCAATTATATATGTGATGACTTGTGGTCAGTGTGCCTCGTTGACTCTATGACACTACTAGCTATCACTGTCGACCCTATCACTACCGGAATTTTAAAACCGACACTGATAAATGCATCACTACCGGTTCGTAAGAAAAAAGGCTATCACTGCCGGATTTTCTAACAAACCGACAGTGATATATATTATCACTGTCGGTTGGTAATAAAAGCCGACAGTGATGTCTATCACTGTCGGTTGCATTTCACAGACCGGTAGTGATCCATAGGCTCTGGACCCGAAATTTTTATTCATCCTGGTTAACTCGTCCGTGCGGCCGCCGAATCCACCTCGCTCTCTCTCCTCTCTCTCATATCTCTCCCCGCTCTCTCTCCTCTCTCTCATATTTCTCCGCTCCTCAGACCTCCTCCTCCAGATTTCCCCAAATCTCCACTCCAAATCCACCTCGTTGCGGCCACCGATGAGCGGTCGGGACTCCGGCGCGGCGAAGGCATGGGGCTGCCGCCGGCGGGAGGTCGCCGTGGGCGCCGGCGAGCGGTCGGGATCCCGGTGCGGCTTCTTCCTCCTGGTGCTGGTGAGTGGATCCACCCGGCGACGAGCTTCTTCCTCCCGACGATCGGCCCGAGTTCTTCCTCCCGGCGACCGGCACGAGTTCTTCCTCCCGACGACCGGTGCCAGCGTGGCTCGGGCGACCAGCGCAAGCGCGGGCGGGCGGGCGACCTTGGGCGGCTCGCATGGATCCACCTCGGCGGCGGGAGGGCGAGAAGCGCCGGTGGCTCACGGTACTCTTTCTCTTCCCCGGCAATTTTTCCTTCCCGGTGCTCTTTCTCCTCTCTCACACTCTTTCTCCTCAGATCTGTGTTGGGGGTGGCGAATGGGGGCGCGGTCTCAGATCTTGCATTTGAGCGGCGAGGGGCGGCCTCCGGCGTGAGACCAAGCTCACCCTTCCCTGCAGAATCTCCACTCTCTCCCCCTCCCCTCACTCTATGTTGTATGAATCAATTTGTGGATGAGTTGATTTGTGATGTGTTGAACCCTTCTGTGTGATGTATGAATCGATTCGATTTGTGGATGAGTTGATTTGTGTTGTGTTGAATCCCTCCACCTTTGTCTGTGATGTATGAGTTGTTTTTTGTATGAACTGCTTGATGGAGTGACGGTGGGGGGAGCCAGCGAGCATGGCGGTGGTGGCGGTAGCTAGCAAGCATGGCGGTGGCGGCGGTAGGCAGCGAGCTTGCTTGCTGTACTTTTTTTTGTTTTTTTAAAGCTTATCATTGCCGAGCAGGGACGTAGCCAGCGGTGGGGCTAGGGGGGCTTCAGCCCCCCCTACCCATCCTGAGCACGTGGAGTTTTCCTAAGTCCTCCCTTAAAATTTTATGCATACATGTATTAGGTAGGAGGGGCTAAGGTTAAGAGAAGATAAAAAAACCTCTATTCTTTTGTTCAGCCCCTCCTAAATTTTTTCTGGCTTCGTCACTGCTGCCGGGTGAAGTGCCGGCACTGATAGCCAAGAGGCATCACTGCCGCTTCGCCACTGTCGGTTCAAAATCCGGCAGTGAAGGTGGTTTTTGAACCGACAGTGATGTGAAGAACTGGGGTAGTGTGATGTTACCCCAATGATAACCAGTGTAATGTCACTATGTGAAACAATAATGGTTCACATGCTTCAGTATGATGATTGATGATAATTGCACCATATGAATCATAGGTTATTCTAGAGGGTAAGAAGAAATACCACGCTCTTTGTGCCCATTATTAGGAACTTAACACTGCACCATTTCATTACTATACAAGTTGGCATCCATATATGGGCCTGAATCAAGCATGACACACCTATATATATTAACTAACTAACTAACTAACCTACGTGAAATATACATTGGCATAAAGCTTGTCTAGCTCAATACAGTACTGCACAGAAATACGCGGCGGGCCGGGCAGATTGTTGTTTCCATGCATGCTACGTATAGCACAGGAAAAAAAACCCGAGCAGGCACAAGTTAACGTTGTTTCATTGGTCCGTACGTGTCATGGGCTTTTAAGTACATGGGCCGGAAACTTCTGGGTGCTCGCAACTTATCGGAGGCCCACTTGGATTCCATCCCTGGAAAATTGTTATTGCAGGAGCACAGCACGCAGCTGTTGTGCCTCGCCATTTGACACGGCCAACCGCCTCGATCGGTGGCTCGTCGTCGTCGCTGGCCCGGCCAGTGCGGCGGTGCGTGGACATCAACATGCCAAGTCGTCGCAACTCCATCGTAAGCCTCTCGCTCGGGGGCACCTGAGCCGGCCGAAACGAATTATTATGCCACTTTGATAGAGATCTATCTTGTCTGCTCCGGCTCCCACAGCTAATCTACTCTAGCGCTGCTGTTCATTAGAGCTAAATTTCTCTCACATCGCTCTTCCCCTCGCACACAGCCACCAGGAGCCGGTGAAGCAAAAATAAAAAAGAAAGGAAAAAAACCGGCTCCGGCAGTCAGTGAGAGAGAGATGAGAGAGAAAAACAGATTTCATGAACTCAGCCGGAGCCAGAGCCAGCGGAATCTGTAAAAAAGAGGCCCTTAGTATTTGGCAACTGGCATACGTAGGTAGCTTCCCGTCGGCCACCGTGGAGATGTTGGGAGAAACGCCGAACTGTGGGTTTCACTGTGTATCCATCGGTTCCAATTTTTTTGCAAGATTCGCACATCATCCGCCATTGCTCCCTAGCTTGTGTTCACTAAATTAAAGCCATCAGCGCATGCATCACTCTAGCTCGTGTCGTGGATCAAAGAGGTTTGTCATGTCAACGAATCGGAGTCGGAACCCCGTTGATCATCCTTGTTTGCATTGGTTCTTGGCCTTCGAGGCAGCTGCTTGCCAGTCACGTCATCCTGGCCTCATTTGACCAAAATCGAACATCCAAGAGCGCTATCTGGGCAGAATAGTTTCGGCCAAGAGAGAACCAAACACGGCCGTAGGACATTATTGCCAAGGAGCGGGCGTCCATCAGCCGGATGCACCGTTGGTGGCCCATACGTCAGCCCAATAACTCACAATCCTTCGTTTCTAAAAAAAAAATATGCTCCTCCACTCGTTCCTCCTTATCGCTCCTATCCGCTTGCCTGCCGCCTCCGAGCGCTGACATCAGGCGAGCCATCCCGCCGCACTGCTTCCGGCGCTCCGTGCTCATGCCCTCGCCATACCTCCTACGCGACCTCTCCGCAGTCGCCATGCTCCTCTACGTGGCGCTAGTGGCGATCCTGTCGCTCCCCGCCGGCAGCACGCTCCAGTGAACACCACACACTGACGAGCCTCCATTCTTCCGAGCGGCAAGAAGATGTTGCACTGAAAGCGCATGTTGTAAGAGTATATTTTAATTGTTTCAGGTGTTTTAGAGGCATGTTGCAAGGGTTTCATATGGATGTTGCAAAAGTAGATCGGGATGTTGCGTATGTTGCAATGGTTGTACACGTATGTTACAAGATCCTGTTTACAATGTTTCATCTGTTTTTTCTGACATATGATGCAAGTGTGTTTATCTGGATGTTGCATATGTTTTCACACAAATGATGCAAGTGTTTTTATCTGGATGTTGCGTATGTTTACAATGGTTTTAAGTGCTTTTAGGTATTTTTGGAAGTGTTTCAGATGTATGTTTCAAATATTTCATTTGTTTTCAGACGTATGTTGCAATTGTTGCATCTGGACATTTCAAAAATAGAGCAGGTGTTGCATCTCCCTCCGCGCCTTCTGCTATCTCGCCTCGGTGTCGGGTGCAGGAAGCGAGCGCAGGTGGAGGCAGTCCCCACTAGCGTGGGCAGGCCCCCCGTGCTCGCGGGCGGGCGTAACATGCCAGACATGGGCGGGCAGGTGGCGTGGGCGTCCGAACGGGTGCTATAGGACGTCTGTGTGCTACCCAGCCCATCAGTTGCTTGATCGGTCGTTACTAGTACTACCTTTGACCGGTCATGCATGGATGTCAGACACAGCTGTTCACGTGCTGCCACACTGACTTTTATTTTTTCTTAAACGACGATTACACATGATAACAACAACAATAGGCGCATGTTGTTGATTGTAGTTGCTTACTACCCAACATCGACAAAGTATATTGTTCAAAGGACGGCAAAAATTTTTGTCATGATTTTTATTACATGAAGAAAATAAAAAAGAGAGTCAAAACTAGGTCCCCAAACCATACAATTATGTACAACTATAGCACAACGATTGAACAACCAACAACTCCACTCTACTAACCAACTTGGTCCAAAAGACTCAACTATAACTGAACCCAGCTAAATATAACTTGTTCGAAAGATGACCAAACTAGCAACTCAAGGGCAATGCCAACCCAACCCTCCAGCAAAACAACTCTCTCTACAAACCAACACAGAGCACAACTAACATAATTTACACAATGCCGAGCACCACCAACAAATGGCCGGAGCACTGCCAAACGACAGGAACAGAACAACAGAGCTAGAAATGCCTAGCGACGCCATCAGGAAGGAAAGGACCAAAAGGGCGCTGACAATGCCAGCTTGCCATGGAAAGGTTTTCATCCACAAAACCAAACATGACAAGAGAGGAGGGTACGCAGAGGACGAATCCGTGGAGGAAGTGGCATCCGCAGACATCGCCGTCTGGGTCTTCATCAGGCCCGGCCCTGGATGCGGGCAAGCGGGGCGGCCGCCCTGGGCCCCCAACTAGGTAGGGCCCAACCCCAAGTATGCAAACACCAGGTATACAGGCCTGCAGGTATATTAGTATTTGGATTTGGCCTAGAACGTTGCTGGCCTGCAGTCCTGGGCCTCCTGGCGACTGACGTCCGCGAGAAGGATCAAGAAAGAAAGAGCTAGCTTCCGTTCTGGATCTTTCCCTGGCGACTGGCCTGCAGCACGAGGGAACAGCAAAGGACCTTCCCTTCTGAGGACCACGCCCACACGCAGACTCCAACAGGGCGGGCGGACGCGACACGCGCGGCAGCGGCGGCTATTGCGCCTGCGCGACGGCGCGAGGCGAGACCGCGAGCGCGAGACCGCGACTCCGCGAGACGCTGGACTCGACGCCACGCGACGCTGCCGACGCGCTGCGATCTCCGCGACACCGCCCGACCCAGACGAGCGACGACGAATCGCGGTGAGCCACCAGCAACGCGAGTTGATGTCTAGATCAGGCAATAGAACGAACGTGATTACTGAGACAATAGAACGAACATGATTATCATTTTAAAGAAAGTGACCAAGTTGTCAGGTGTCATTAACTGTTAGAAGCCCATACTGTTACATATGCTGATTTAACTCCTTTTTTACTCAATTCATGTTTTCTAGCGAAACTGTTTTTAGCTAATTGTTTCTCTAAATCTTAACAGCATCATGTCATCAAGAAAGTATGCTTCCGGCAGTGAGAAAAGGAAAAAGAAAGCACGAATAGATGAGTTCATACAATCACAGAGGGGTTCTATGCATAAGTTTTTGAAGAATAATCCAAACACTTCAAGAGATCCAAACGAGTTGGCGATAGTTGTCTGGAAGGAACCAACACAGATTATTCCAGAAGATGAAGGTCCTCCTGATGACAATGTTGGCATTAACATGGAAGAAAACAATGTGAGTAATGATGAGCACATATTTAATTCAAATACTACAGAAAATAGTAGTCTTGATGAGGAACAGGTGTGTCACATGGATATTTATGATCCAAGAAATTGGGATAATCTTGATAACAAAGCAAGGGATATATTAGTTGAAAAGGGGCCTATAAGAGAAGAGAATATTGTATTCCCTTTCGACGATAATTTAAGGCATTTTGCATATTCTCATTATCATAGAAAAATGAGTAATGGAGAGCTACGTAACAGGAAATGGCTAGTTTATTCCAAACACTTGGATAAAGTATTTTGCTTTTGCTATAAGCTTTTTAATTCTAAAAAGTGCAAGAGTTCATTGGGGAATGATGGGTATAGAGACTGGAAACATATCAATGAGAGGCTGAAGGAACATGAAATTACTGTTGAGCATATTAGCAATATGAACTCATGGAATGAATTGAGAACTAGATTAGGCAAACAAGAGACAATTGATAAAGAGTTACAGCAGCAAATCTCCAAGGAGAAAGAGCGCATGAGGCAAGTACTGATGAGAATAGTTGCCATTGTAAAATTCCTTGGTAGACGTAATTTGGCTTTTAGAGGATCTAACGAGCAGCTTTATAATGACCAAAATGGCAATTTCTTAGCTTGTGTTGAGATGGTCGCAGAGTTTGATTTGGTAATGCAAGACCATCTTAGACGTATTCAAAATAATGATCTTCATTATCATTATCTTAGCCACAAAATTCAGAATGAGTTGATTTCTCTTATGGCTTCTGACATTACAAATTCTATCATCAAGATTGTTAAAGAGGTCAAATATTTCTCAGTTATTCTTGATTGCACCCCAGATGTTAGTCATCAAGAACAAATGACTTTGTTGGTTCGATGTGTTAACATGAGTGAAGGTAAAATTAAAATAGAGGAGTACTTTCTTGGTTTTCTAAAGGTAGATGACACATCTGGTTCTGGGCTCTTCAATGTTTTGGTTGATTCCATTAAATCCTTTGGTCTTAACATTGATGATATTAGGGGACAAGGTTATGATAATGGTTCTAATATGAAAGGAAAACACAAGGGAGTTTAAAGTCGATTGCGTGATATAAATCCAAGAGCCTTGTATATGCCATGTGCTTGCCACAGTCTTACTCTTACTCTTTGTGATATGGCTAAGTCTTGTAGCAAAGCTGACTCCTTTTTTTGGAATTGTGCAACGGATATATGTCTTATTTGCTGGTTCTACTAAAAGATGGAAATTTTTGCTTGATCATATTGATGGTTTAACTGTGAAATCTTTGTGCAACACACGTTGGGAGAGTCGTATTAAAAGTGTTGCAGCAATTAGATATCAAGCTCCTCAGCTAAGGGCAGCTTTACTTGCATTGAGTGAAGATAGAGATGTAGAACCAAAGGATAGAAGTGATGCAAAGAATTTATTTGAAGTACTTGGCAGCTTTGAATTTATATTTGGCATGGTTATTTGGCATGATGTTTTATTTGCTGTCAATAAAGTAAGCAAGAAGTTGCAGTCACCATCTATGTGCATTGAGTCTACCATGCAGCAGATACAAGGCATAATGGATTACTTTAAAACCTATCGAAATGATGGGTATGCTTCTAGTAAGGTCAATGCAACGTAAATTGCATCTGAAATGGGTGTCGAGCCATCGTTCCCAGTAAAGCGACGTGCTCTTAGAAAGAAGCATTTTGATGAAAATAATAGTGAGGAAGCACTCTTGGAAGGTGAGAAGGAATTTAAAGTTAGTTACTTCACGGTTATAATTGATATGGCAGTCCGTTCATTGGAGACTAGATTTCAAGAATTGGAATCATTCAGAGAATTATTTAGATTTTTAATGAGTTCAGCAAACTTGAAGGCATTGGATGGTCCTGAGCTAAAGTTGTATTGCACAACACTAGCAGCAGTTTTCTCTCTAAATGGTTCATCTGACATTGATTTAAATGATCTAATTTCCGAGTTGAGTGTTCTACAATTCACTTTGCCAGAAACACCCATGACAGCTATGGAGATTTTTGAGTTTGTTACAAAGGCTGATTGTTATCCTAAAGCTTCCATTGCTTATCGGATCTTGTTTACTATGCCTGTGACTGTGGCATCAGCTGAACGAAAGCTTCTCAAAACTAAAATTGTTGAAGAACTATTTGAGATCTACAATGTCTCAAGAGAGGTTAAATGGTTTGGCAACATTATGCATTGAGAAGCGATTGTTGGATGAGATCGATATTGATACCATCATCAATGACTTCGTATCGAGGAATGTTAGAAAGAATTTCTAAGGTAATTTAATATAGGAATTTTTAAGGTAATTTAATATTTATGAATTGTTTCATATGAATATTGCTATTGCATCCGCAGTTAAGTGTTTATATATATGGATTTACATTTAGTACTATCAATGTCATGTATGTATAAAGGGCCCCGGATTATGGTTTCGCCCCGGGCCTCAAAAAAATCAGGGCCGGCCCTGGCCTTCATGCTGCCCACCAGCAACTCACCCACTGTAGCTCGCCAGAGCCCTCCACAAAGGATGCTGATCCCAAAGATAAGCGTCGGTGACAAACAAGAGCGTCCCCGCTGAAGTCGTGGAAACTATGAGACTTGGGATCTCGTCTGCTGCAGGTGCACCAATTTATGACGATTTTTTTCTCCTATGACAAGGCTTTGAAACTGTCTCCATTGAGCATTATGATAGGGAAGCGAATATGGTGGCGCACGAAATAGCTAGACACTACCCAGATCTTAACATCACTGTCGGTTCAAAAACCCCTTCACTGCCGGGTTTTGAACCGACAGTAGCATACTGGCAGTGATGGGGGGTTGACATCACCACCGGTTCTCATAAACCGATATTGATGTGAAACCGGCAGTGATGTGAAAAGCCCAAATATGCACTGAAAAAATAGGAATTTTTTTTAATACCGGAAGAGGTCCCACCGGGCAGCTACACAGTCGCGCGATTTTTCGCGCGAAAAACACGCGCTTCGCGGCCACTGGCGCTCGAACCCCTGACCACGTGCTTCACCTGTTCAGCCCCTAACCACTCCACCTGCAAACTATTTGTTTCCAAATGAGATTTTCGTCCATAGCTATTTTATATTCATCCGATTTTAAAATAAGTATTTAGGATCATAACAAATTCAAATGCAAAAGTTGTCAATTACAAAGTTTTATAACTTTTCGAGATCTACAACTTTCATTTTGGTAGTTTCTCCTTCCGAGGTCATTTGCAAAATTTGAATTTTAAATTTGAGAAATTCAAACGTAGTTTTCCATGATAAGATGATTTCAAATGAAAAAGTTGTCAACTACAAAATTTCATAACTTTTCGAGATATATAACTTTTGTTTTACTGTTTGTCCATCCGAGATCGTTTAAAAAATTCATATTTCAAATTTTTGAAAATTCAAACATAGTTTTTCTTGATAATATGATTTCAAATCAAAACGTAGTCAACTATAATGTTTCATAACTTTTTGGGATCTACAACTTTCATTTTGGTAGTTTCTCCATCTGAGGTCATTTACAAAATTTGAATTTCAAATTTTAGAAATTCAAACGTAGTTTTCCTTGACAAGATGATTTTAAATAAAAAAGTTGTTAACTACAAAGTTTCATAAGTTTTTGAGATCTACCACTTCTATTTTGGTCATTTGATCATTTACTCATCCGACATAGTGGTAGTAATAATGTTCACAAATGTTACATATCCCTCTTATAGTTTATGAAACTATAAGAGGGATATGTAAATTTTGTGAACAATGTTACTACAACTTTATCGGATGAAGAAATGACCAAAATAAAGTTATAGATTTTGATAAGTTCTACAACTTCTATGTTCATGACTTTTTCTGTTTAAATCAGTTAGTATTCCAAAATGACATTTGAAGTTGCTATTTTTTGAAATTCAAAATTCAAATATATAAAACATAGTCACATGAAAAGATGGATAAAATAATAGCTATAACAAAACAATAAATTGATAGAGCATGATTTTAGAAATTGTTCAAAAAAAATCATCAAATTTAAAGTTAGTACGAGGATGAAAGACTAGTTACAAGTTTTAGCCAGAGATTAAAAAGAGAAATTAGAGTTCTTGAATAATTTTAAAATTTAATTTCAATCAGTATTTTAAAGTAGTAAATGATTTCTAATAAAAATGTTGTCAACTATAAAGTTACATAACTTTTCAAGATCTACAACTTTGGTTTTGGGCGTTTCTCCATCTGAGGTTGTTTGAAAAATTCAAATTTTAAATTTTAGAAATCAATAGTAATTTTCGTTAGATAGATGATTTCAAATGAAAATATTGGGACATCCAAACGATCTCAAATTAAAAAAGTTTGAACTTCAAAGTTGTAGATCTCGTCGAGTACTACAACTTTGATATAAAGTTCGTCTTCATCGAACATCATATGAGAAATTTATGAAGTTTTCTTGCAACATGTCACTGTCGGTTCAAGCCACGAACCGACAGTGATAGTATCAGTGTCGGTTTTTGGCTAAAACCGGCAGTGATGATCTAATATCACTGCCGGTTCTTGGCTAAAACCGATAGTGAAGACCCGAATATCAGTGTCGGTTGGGCTATCAGTGTCCTATCACTGCCGGTTTTAGCCAAAAACCGACAGTGATGGGCTATCACTGTCGGTTTCTCAAAATCCGGAAGTGATGAAGCCGGCAGTGATGTCTAATTCTGTAGTAGTGAGAGTAACTTTATCTTTGAAAGATAATTGTATTTGGGTCGATGAACCCCCAAATTTTCTTTTTGAAGCTATGATAAACGATGTAATCATGTTTGATAATCAATAAAGTACGCCATATGGCTTTTCTCAAAGAAAAAAAACACGAGCGTCCCCGCTGAGATTAGACGCCACAACATGCATTGGAAGTGTCCCCATCGCACGCATAGCCAAAGGGAGATACCCTCAGCCCCACCAAAAAGATGCGGAGATGCATGTAGCACCTAGGAACCGACCCTCCATTACGGGAGGCCGTAGCATGGAGGTCGCCTATCGCCCCGAGAGGATGGGTGCCCCAAATCCAAAAACAGTGCCGCCGCCTGTGCGCCCGCCAGAATAGTGAGTAGCCCTAGCAGTATCTGGCCACCAGCCATGTAGATCCGACCTCCCTCCACACGGATCCAGCGGTCCTTCGATAGATCTGGCAGCCAACCACTCAAAACCGAAGCATCAGAGCATGAGAGAGCAGAGAAAAGAGGGAATTGTAAGGGAGGGAAATACTTCTATGAACTCCTCTTGACAAGTACTGCTCAGTGAAAACATCTCTGAGATGGAACCGTGTCCGATAGATTATAGAGGGCCCATGTCCAACATCTTATGAGGCCCTGTGACCACTAGTAAAAAAAGGGGCTGCCAACCCCTTTATTCCCGGTTACGCAGCCGGGAATAGGAGTTCGGGAATAAAGGGTTAGTAGCCGGGAATAGAAGTGGACCTTTAGTCCCGGTTAGTGATACCAACCGGTCTAAAAAGGTAGCCACGCCAGCGCCTGGGCTGGCCCCTTTATTCCCGGTTCGTATTACCAACCGGGACTAAAGGGTCTTTTTTTTTTCTTTTCCTGCTTATTTCAATTGATGATTCTTTTTTGTTTTAATTTGGTTTTCGAATACGCATTATTCGCTGCAAAGTAATATACGTATACGCTCGCGTACTGCAAAGTTTTCGCTCGATCAATGCACGTAAGCAACACAAGTAAAAGTAAACTAAAACATAATATTACATTTCATCGTCACATGTAAAGTTTGCATTAATTGTACATTTCATCATCACATGTTCTTTGGATCAATATGAAATTTGGCTTTCATCATCACATATTTGGGTCATAGTAAAACTCGCCGCCGGGAGTTAATACCTGATCATTCAGAAATCCACCTATTGTCTCTTGGATTGCTTTGAGATGGTGTGTGTCCAGGATTTTTTCCTTCAACAAACGAGTCTTCAATTTGAGATATGAGATAAAGAAAAAGTATATTAGTGTATATATATATATATATGTATCAAGAATAATGATAAATAAATTGTATCTATCACGAATATATATATATATATATGTGTGTGTATGAAGAATATATATATATGTGTACACTTACCCTTTTTTGCTCTCGACTAGTTCTTTTTGAGCACACTCTCATGAACTCGCAAACATAGTATCCACAGAGATTGGTCCCCTGGGGCTGCAGCAGAACCCACTTTACGAGAAAAAGATTCGTCATCATCCGAGCATAGGGAAATTGAACTAAGGTAGGTATATAGTACTTACTTTGTATAGCACTATTTTCAGTGGCACTTTGCGTTTCATATGGTGTTCCTGACAGACCTTTTCCCAACAACTACCAAATAACATAAAAAATATTTGGACCAGTAATTTACATGCAGAGAGACTAGAATAGTTTTGCTAGTGAGACTGCAATTACCTCTGAATAATATCTATCATCTCTTGGAACTCTTTTTGCTCTTTTCTCATCGAGTCCCAGATGCCTAGAAGACCTTTCTCCAGATCGAGTTCCATCAATATCCAGTGTTCACTGCCATGTCCATTAACACTCATTAATTAGCTAACAGGTACAGTGAACATATATATATATAGATACACGATCGTCGACATTATGAACACTTACCTGAAGTTGTAGGGGAAGAGTATACATTTCTTATCACGTTGCTTCTCTAAGAACATCTTGATATTGGCCTCCGTTTCTACTTTCCATGTTGGTTGGGGTTTAGGGTTTTTGAATACGATATGTGGATCAATGAAACCAATATCAGTACACCCTCTCTTTTTGCACTTTCCCATCTCAAACCTGCATCATATATATAGAGTGAGGATAATAAACACAGACATGTACGTACGTAGTGACTTATTATTAATTAGTAGAAAGAATCACTTACAGACAATAGCAGCTGATGACAGTCTTGTCGAGAGAGTTCCGGTGGACTAGTTGGTGTAATTCAGCAAACTCAATGTACATAACATCATCGCCACGGAACCAATGGTCGTCTTTGATTTTGACAGAAATATAGAACTCTTTCCGGTGACACGCGTCGAGGTACAAGGTGTTTAGCTTGAACAATTGTGTACCCAGTTCATTGATGGTCTTAGGATTCCATAGACTCCTGCCATGCTCATATTTCTGCCATTCATCCACTACCGGCGCACTTTCGAAGAGGAAATCGCCAAGGTCAATACCTCTCATAGCATAAAAGTTAGCAAGTTCCGCCATATCCACTTCTTTATCAGCAGGTATTTCCATCATATCCAACATATCTATGTTTGAACCATATTCATTAGCAATAACTAGAGGAGGGACTGATTGCAATTCTTGTTCTCCGAGTTGTGCAACAGTTTTCCCTGCTTTAGCAGCTTTCTTGATTATCTTGCTAAGAGTGCAGTCAAAGTCTGATGGTGGCGAGGGCTTACGAGCTTGACGCCTCTTTTTCTGCTCAGCTTCCACCATCCGCCTTAGTTTAGCTGGAGGTAGGTGGAAGTGCTTCTGCTCCTGCTGCTTCCTCTTCCCTGTGCCTGAGAAGAATGCTCCGACGGTTTTTTTAACCGCATCATCTAACTCTTTACTCATTTCACCAGGCAATTTCTGTGGAATTGGCCTTGGTTTCACGGGGGCCTTCTTGGTCGTCTTCGCCGGCGGGGCAGATGGCTTATTTGTTTGCAGCCGTCTTCCCTGGTTCATGGGAGGAGGTGGGGGAACAGGCATTGGAGACCTTCGAGGCGGCGTTGGGGAACACCTTGGAGGCGGTGGCGGCGGCGGTGGAGACTGTCTTGGAGATGGTGGGGATGCAGCCGTGTCTTATACCCCATCGTAACCGCCGCCCGGAGCACTATGCTGGTCTGGTGATTGTACTATTGGACTTAGGTTGGGGGAGGCCCTGCTGTGTGTGTACAGAAGACAATGAGTCAATTGTTATTTAAGAGGCAATATAAAATTAATAAAAAAATGGTTTCGTTCACTTTCATCCGGACCTATTGTGCGGCAACGGCTTCCCAGGAATATTGATGTAGCGCTTGCGCCATGCAATGAATGACTTCTCTGCTTCTCCCACAGTCTTCTCCCCATCACCTCCATGAATGTCAAGAGGCACATCGCTAAAACCTTCAATAGCTTTATCCACCGAGACGGTAGCATATCCAGCTGGTACTACTGCCCCATGGATTCTTGGCATCTTGGTACGGTCGATAGGGTTTACAACACCAATAGCCACCTTCACTGTGCCATTATCTTTTGGAATGTGCAGCTCACATGATGTAAAAGGTTCAGTGACGTCATCCACGGGGAAGCGCAACTCTGTATCTTTTATGGCATCAGGCAGCTCCGTAGAAGCACAACTGCTTCTCAACTGATGGGGGGGGGGCTAATGTTGATTCCCGGAGCTGTTGTAATCCCGTGGGCACTCAATTGTATTTGCACTTGCCTTGCGACTTCCTCTTGCATTTTTGCTTGCATTTCTTTTTCTCGCCTTTGTGATTCAAGCACCACTTCCCGTGACTCAATAACATATTGCTGCAAGATGCGGATCCTCTCTGCCTCCTCATCCTTCCGTCTCTGGCGGCTTCTGTACGAATCGATCCATTCAGGGAAACCTTGCACCCACGGAACGGCCCCTTTGCCTCTAGTTCATCCACAATGCTCAGCAGTCCCGATGGAATATGTCAGTTCATCTTTCTCTCTGTTGGGCCAGAATAGTCCACTATCTCTAGCTTTTAGAATTTGAATCAACCTTTCTGTTGCTCTTTCGAGTTTTGTGCCATGGACGAGCTTCCCGGTGACTGGGTCCAATCCTCCCCCATGACCTAAAAACCAACGCTTTGTGCGTTCAGGCCACGGTGCTGATTCAGGTACGACCCCCTTGGCAATAAGGTCTGCTTCCATTGTTTGCCACTTGGGAACGGAAGTCACGTAGCCACCTGATCCCATGTTATGGTGGTATTGCTTTTGTCTGGAATTCTCTTGGTTCCTTCTCGCCCGTTCCGCACCCTCTTCTGATGTCTTGTACTGTACAAATTCCTCCCAGTAGGGCCTTGCCTTCGCGATTGGGCCCTTATCATTCCAATTTGGAGTCTTGTTCTTCTTGACGTATGATTTGTACAGCTGCTTCTTCCAAGATTGGAATTGGGTGGCCATCTTCTTCATTGTCCAGTGCCTAACTCGCTCCATCAACCTTTCGTGGGTGATGTCTTCATGATAATCATCTATTTGGAGTGTGAAATGTGCAAGAACATCTTGCCAAATCAGCTCCTTGTCCTTATCAGAGACATAACTAATATGAGGAGCATTGTTATTTTTTTCCATTCACAGGCATTGATCGGGAGCTTGTCCCTTACAAGGTACCACAGTGGTACACGAATTTCTGTGCATATTGTCCTAGTGGTTCGCCTGTAGCCACGTTGAATTCTAAGATGATGTAGCGGCCTTCCAATGGCTTTTTGGCCCCTCGAACATTCTTTGTGTTCCCCGTCGTCGTCGTCGATCCAGACGGCTATGTACGCATAGAAACACAAAAATTATTATAAAACGAAGGTCGATCCAGTGGGCTACATGTATGCATAATAAATAAATGAGAGCTAGATATTGAGAAATATATACCTCGCCGGAATTATCTTCATGAACAACTTCCTCAACAATATGATCGAGATTCAAGTATTAACTCCCGTCGTCTTCCTGCTGGTCATTATCAACATCGGCACAATGTTCAGTGCCGACGTTGATAATATCCATCATTTCCGCCTCCAGGTCATCGTCTCTCGGGTCGGCCATAGAGAGCCTAAACAATTATAAAACAATAACTATGCAATTAGGGTTTCATAGACATTTCATACACATTTCGGGGCGGTGGTGCCTGCACGGGGCGGCCGGCCAGTGTCGGTGGCCAGGGAGGGTTTAGGGTGGTTTAGGGTTTATGCAATTAGGGTATCAGAATATAACACAATTGATTTTTTTTCCTAAGGAAAAATTATACATGTCTACATTATTTGATATATATATATACACACACATTAATTTCATACATATATACATTAATTGATATATATATACACATTTCATACATACATAATTTCATACATATATACATTAATTGATATATATATATATATACACATTTCATACATATATAATTTCATACATATATACATTAATACACATTTCGTCAATATTATTCATAAATATAATAAATATATAATATATATATATACCGGCGGTTTAGAATGGAGTGTTGGCGACGGTGGTGGACAGCGGCCTGGATCGAGGCACGGGGGCTCCTGGCCGGGCGCGGCGTCGTCGGGGCTCCTAGAAGGCGGCGTCGGGGGTGGCCGGGCTCCTGGCCGGGCTCCTGGAAGGCGGCGTCGGGGGTGGCCAGGAAGGTGAAATCGGCGACGGTGTGGTGCGCGCGCGGCGTCGGGGGCAGCCGGGGGCTCCTCGGTGAGGGGCGCGGCGTCGAGGCTACTCCGGCGAGGTGGGCGAGCCTCGGGGTGCCCTCCGGTGAGGAAGGCGGCGTCGAGGGTGGCCGGGGAGACGAATCGGCGGCGGCGGAGCTCTAGGGACGCGCTGAAGATGAAGACGATCGATGAGGAGGAAGAGAGAAGGGAGGCGAGGCGGTATATATAGGAGAGGGACCTTTAGTCCCGGCTCCATCCACCTCTCGGGACTAAAGCACCTTTAGTCCCGGCTCCTGCCACCAGCCGGGACTAAAGGGTGACCTTTAGTCCCGGTTGTTGGAAGGAGCCGGGACTAAAGAATTTTTTGGCGGGCCGCCAAATGCAACCCACCTTTAGTCCCAGCTGGTGGCAGGAGCCGGGACTAAAGGTGGGCTACATTTTCATTTCGAGCCAACTTTTAAGCAGATCAGTTTATTTTATATATGTTTTGTATTTAAATGTTTAAGTCTTATTATTTGCGTAGTAAATTCAATACTAGGCATAAATTTTTTAGAAAAAGTAATAAACTTTATTTTCATTTACTGCACAAAAAAATATGTGACCTAAACTATTGTGTTTTTTATTATAAATGTTGAACATAATGCAACTAATACTCACTATTTTCGTTAATGCAAAAATGTAGACTTTAATTGAAATTATTAAATTTATTGGTTTTCGACAGGAAATTAGTTTTTACGTAATTGTAATATAAATCTTTAGATTCTTCATTAATCATTGTATAATTAATCGGTGAGTTCGGGCGGAAATTCAATTAAAGTTAAAAAAGTACCAAACCACCTCAGAAAAATCTCAAACTTGGTGGTGGCTACACATAAGGCATTTGAAGTCTTGAGAAAAAGTTTCAGCCCAATCCGGCACTAGAAAGCACATGGACCTCAGAATCCCAGAGAAGCTAGGTGTATAGATAGGGTTCGACGAAAGGTTATATATACCTCTGTGAAGCACATCGACTCCGCCTATGTCGAAATGGCTTAAAAATTTTTTGGCAGTCATTTACACCCAAAATATGGCCCCACACAAGATCTTAGGTTTTTCTGATAATTATTTTTATTATTACATTTTTCTTTGTGCCGCGTGAGACGAAATACGGCAAATTACATATTCAAAACAATATAATTTTGCATCAACCTCCACAAATATTTGTCTCCTAGGGCACAAGAGACCATTTGGCAAAGTTTGGCACCATTCCGGATCTTTTCGGGGGTGGACTCAGTTCAACGTATAATTAATCGATGAAGTCGCGTGGAAATTCAATTAAAGTGAAAAATTTACCAAACCAATTCAGAAAAATCTCGAACTTGGTGGTGGCTTCACACTGGGCATTTGAAACCCTGATAAAAATTATGAGATCAATCAGGCACTAGAAAGCACATGGACCAGAAAATTCAAAGTATAGTTAACAAAAGAATATAATCAATTAAAGGGTCTTTTCTCTTATTAAAAAAATGTTTGGGTGCTTTCTTGTCGAGAAAGTGACTTAGTTCAGATGGCTAGCTAGTGCGCTGCGGTTTGGACCTTGGCTATGAGGTCGTGGGTTCAATGACTGGCTGCCCCATTTTTTTGTCCAGCGCGACTATATTATTTTATCAAGAAAGATTTTATCCCGGTTATAGCCCAGAGCCGGGACTAAAGGTCATCCTTTAGTCCTGGCTGGATCCTCAAGCCGGGAGTAAAGATGTATTCTCGGTTGGAGGGTCCGGCTGACCTTTAGTCCCGGCTCTGGGCTATAACCGGGACTAATTGTTGCCTGCCGTCGCCACACACTTGGGGCAGGAACTTTGTATTCTTGTTTGAGGATACAACCGGGACTAATAGTCCCTTTAGTACCGAACACAAAAATATCGGGACTAAAAACAAAAATAGAGGTGGGATGAAAGGTCAGTTTTCTAGTAGTAGACCCAATATTTAATGGTGAAACCGTGTCCAATAGATCACAGAGGGATCTCCCCGGCGAGCAGAGATGGAAGCCGCCAGCGGGGTGTAGAGGCGATGGTCAGGAACATTGACCGACGACTGCGAGAGAAGGGGAGGAGGTGAGCATGCAACGTGCGCCCACGACTCGGACCGCGAGAGAAGGTAAGGAGGCAAGTGTGCAACCGTGACTTCACGAGAGGAAGAGGAGCGAGTGAGTGTGCGACACGGAGTCTGTCACGCGTCGCATGGAGGGCCATGACTTCGTGAGTGCATTGCGGCACGGGGAAACTGGAGAATGAAGTTTGGTTTTCGAATTTGGAGTATAGGTAGCTGGGCCTTTTAGCCGACTGTACCAGCTATCGCGCTGGCACCGGACCTTTGATAAATATGGGGCTGTGTCGGCCCGTCTGCCCTGAGCGTCCCAGGCATGACCCTGTACATCGAGCCACGCCAACCCATGCCCGCACAGCACCGGGCCATACCATGCTTGGGGCGGGCTAAAAACCATGGTCAGGCTGTGATGCCCCGGCCAGCATGCACCACTGTGTACAAAAACGGGTGCTACGGGGTATGCCGTGCTTGAGCATGCATCACTATGTGCACATCTATAGTCGTAAGCGATCTCGAGTGTGCTAGCCCTTCCTGTTATGTCACACAATTAACTGGTTTTCCAACCGGGATTGCAAATCCAGGACTAAAGGCCCCCCCCCCTTTAGTTCCGATTTTGGGAACCGGGACTGAAAATGGACCTTTAGTTCTTGATTTTTTGTTTTAAATTCATTGATATTGAAATCCAAAATTTGTAATGTCCAAACGACCTTGAATAATCACATGGTTAGTACCAAAGTTGTAGTAGTCGATCCAATCAACAAGCTATTTGTTCAAAAGTTTTCTATTTGAAGTGATTCAGAGTCTCAAATATTTATTTTAAATTGACATATTTCTATATTCAATTTTTTTTAAAATTTTCAAACAATCTCGGATGGGGACTTATCTTATACCAAAGTTATAGTGCTCGATACGATTTAAAACTTTGTAGTTAAAATGTTTTTCAATTAAAATCATTTAGGGGAAGAAATATTCGAAACAAAGTTATGAAATGTTGATATAAAAAGATGGGATAGCTATCTATTTATACTCACCAATGACTGTAGGGCTGGCTCTAGGATTTGGAGGACCTGTTGGAATTGAGGGATCCCAGTGGGAAGGAATGAGGGGGCCCTGGAAAATGAATGGAAGGAACGAGCGAAGGCAATGGACCTCAACCCAGTGGCTTCACTCACTCCGACACAATTATTGAGACAATAGTTCCTTGGGTGGCGTGCCAACTGATCTATCTTTCTTGGGGCAAGTCCTCCGTTTAATGGGTACGGCTACACATGTTCACAAGTACACAAATGCCCCTTGCCTGTTACAGATATTCTGGCATATTTCCCGTTTTACGGAGTACACCAACGCCGAGGGATTTAGCGACATTTACATACACAATAACCTTCTCTATTGGGCCCTTGTCGAGTCAAAACCTGAGGCCCATCAAGTAGTCTAGCCTGATTTATGGGCCTCCGCTGCAAGGGCTTCCTTCTCCAGTAATTGGCGGACCTGTTGCCTATTGTCTCTAGAAGAAATGAAGATGGGCTTAGCCTGCTGGTTTCTCCCGAGGCTGCTTGGGATCCTCGGGATTTCAACACGAAGGCTCGCCCGGGAAGTCTTTGCTGAAGACTCACCTAGCCTTCATCTGTCACTCCGTCGCTTTGGCTTGCACAGGTCCTTTGCAGAAGGTCCGCCTTGCCTTCGCCGTTAGCTTGCCGCTCAGCTCACGTGGATCTCCACTGAAGGTTCTCCTTGCCTTCGCCGCCGGCCTATGGCTCGACTCACGCAAGTCCTCACCGAAGGACCATCTTGCCTTCGTCGGCGCTCCTGCATTCACGGCACCTGCATGGCGCTTGTTAGCCGTGGTTAGCGAACCCTTAGGCCGGAGGCTTCCCTCCCCAACAGTTCCTTCTTCGAGGGTGGGGCTTGACATAGGTGGGCCTGATCCTCAAATCTTGACGCTTGCCTTCGAGTCCGAGGGTTCTCTTAGCACCTCCCTCTCCGTGCTCTCTTGTGTCAGACTTGCGCCGCGTTCACTTTTGAAGTGGTTGGTTTCCTTAGTGTTTTACTGATGAAACAAATGGACAGGAGTTTGACCGTGCCAAGGTTGAAGTTGGACCTTTAGTTGGGGTACTGTTTAAAGGTATTTGGGTGGTAGATCGGAGGCACCCCTGTTTCATTCCCTGCGGTTAAAGATCCACCTTTTTTGTTTCTGCCTTTTGTTTTTAGAGATCCTTCATCGCGTTTGTTGGAAGTGGCTACATTTTGTGGCTGTGGTCCTTGGTCTAGAGTTTCTAACGTGAAGGTTCAGGAGTGGAATTTGTATTTCGAGCAATCCTTGATGGCGAGTGCGAGGGCTCAACATTTGGAAGAGCTCTGAGCGATGTTGAGGCCAGCCCTAAGGATCTAATCAAAGGCGGTAGCAAGACTGGCTAAGGCAAGGTTGAATATGCGAAGGCTTTTGAGTTTGGTCCTTCGCTCACCTTTGAGGCAGATGTGAAGAAGTATGCTGAGCTTGGATGGTTTGTCGAAGGCTGGGCTACAGCTCCAAAGGGTGAGTCTGTGCCTACGTGACTTCTTTATTATGGCCCTACGCATGCCATGGGTAAGGTTTGTGAAGGATGTGCTGGAGGCCTTCTCTGTGCAACTGCATCAGTTGACTCCAAATGGGATTTTGGCTTTGGCAAAGTTCTATTGGGCAAGCCTCGCCTTCAATGTCGGATGCTGATATTGACTGCTTTTGCGCGCATTATGAGCTTCAGCGTCAGCCGAAGCGGATCACGGTCAAAGGCCTGACAAAGGAGGAGCAGTTTGCCATTTGTACCTTTTATGCCCAAGCGTACTTTTGAAGGGCCAGGAAAAGGTATTTGATTGCTTATGCTCAGCGTAATCGCTGGAGCAACGATTGGCACCGCTACTAGTTCTATGTCAGGACTCCACGATTTACCATTAAGGAAGAGAATGGTGAAGATGCCTATCGGTTCCCTCCTGCATCGAAGATGGAGGAGATGAACCCTCGACTCGGGTTGCGGCCGAGGAGACCGATAGAAGGGAGGCTTGCGAGATGGCCTTCGAGAATCCAGCAGACTGTCCACCATGACGGAGGTTCTTGACATTCTAAACGGCGACAAAGAGTTGGCAGCAGCCCAAAAAACAAATGCTCAATAGACTCGAGATCAAGAGATGAGACCCCAAATGATGGGTTGTCTTTTGCTAACACCGGTTTGGACTTTGTGTATTTTTGCTTTCCACCACATATTTTCCCAGAAAAGTACTATTTCCATCCAGTTTAAACTATATATGGGATATGCTCTGTGTTTCCAGTTCTGTAATTGAGACTGAGCAAACCCTTTATTTAAGTTGTGACAAAGGAATAACCACTCTGACACCCAGAAAAACAGTACTTGTAAGTTTTCAGCTTGACTCCTTCTCCAGTCCACTTCAATTTCTCTTGTGTGTTATATAGAAGAGAAATTGAACTGTAGGCCCATGCGCCAGCAATCACATTTGTTACTGAACTGTAGGCCCACGGGATGAAGACCCATACCAACGGAACGGCTGTTATCCACCTCCGTGCTTAGCCACCCATGACGCAGCTAAATTTTTTGGATCGTGCCGTGTCTAGACTCTAGAGACCTTGTGTCTAAAATTTTTAGTCCACTCTATTTTCTCCTATGCGGTTGCACTATTTTTAACCACCGTGTCTAGAGGTTTAAGCCATATCGGAGAAATTACCATTTCTAAATAAAAATGATATGTTTTCGACCTCTACCGGGTCTACCGGCTCCATGACTGCATTCTCTGTTCTCTTGTTCCATGCCTGGATCCAGCATCCCAGAGGGCAAATGCGTCGTGTGGAAACCAGGCAGCGGCAATGCAAAAAGGAAATACATAGAGCCTCCTCAAACTTTCGCACAACATAAATATAAATACGTTCCAAGCTTATTAGAATGTACGAACCACAGAAAGGTCCAGAAACTAAATAAATAATACAAGCCAGCAGTTCAGCAGAAAAGAAAAATGTTGCAGCAGGTTCTAATAGCAGCAGAGTACATTGAAAATTTGATACAGCATATTTTATTTATTCGAATAGAAAATAGCTCGGGGGAACATAAGAGCCGAAACCGTCTGGCTCACAGTCAAGTGAAGTTGTGTCTTGCGGCGATGGGCTCTGTTGTAGTCTTACAAGCATTGAAGCCAACTCCATTTGAGCTGCACCACGGTTCATGCAGAAACTTGGATCAGAAACATCAATAATTCTACTTAATCTTTGTGCACATACTATGCTTACAACCATAAATTATCCGATGACCAAAGTGCTTACTTCCTAGTGAAGAATCATAGAAGGATAGATGTGTCATAGACTCTCACGTGACAGATTATAAACAAGTGACTTATGTACAAATCAAACGAAGGAACCAACCATCGAGGCAGCACAGTACATGTTATATCGATATAGGACATAGGAGACTGGAAAACAGAGTATCGACTGGTGGCCAGAAACAGAGTCGGTGCAGCCAGTGACTGAAAAAAAACTAGGTCCGTTATGTAATGGATTCAATGATGGAAAATCAGTATGTGCTAAAACAGGTTTGGTAGTTTCATACATCAGCATAGATGTTCGCATAATGGAAATGCGACGGTGCTGTACCAGATATGTCTCTCTCAGGAATCACAGAGTTATTTGTTTGACGGAAAGTGGGCTAACACATTTCCAAAATATGTGCACTCGAATGGCTGACACGCACGAGCAGCAACAGTGACACCATCAGCTAGGATAGGACAGAACAGGTTGGAGAGAGTACTTACATACACCGTACGCATGCAGATCCAAATTCGTATCTCCTCAAGACACATTATTATTGTCTCCCCCTGAAAATTCGGATAAAGCTAATAATTAATTGAGTAGAGACAAGCAAGTGCTGTGTATATATATAATATATGCCAAAATGGAGACAGAACTGTAACAAGATAGAAACAAATAATGAGATATTAACTTGATCGGAACTACAAAATTCTTGGCGTACCTGATTAATATTCATGCATATCAAACGTGGGATGGTTGGGATGGACGTTGCATGCGTCTCTCAGTGCAGCCAACGCAGCATCGCTCTCCGCAACAGGCACGTCTTTACGATTGATCTCCACTCTGAGTTCCCGAAAGGAAGGCAGGTACTCCAAGCCAATATTCCCACAGTAGTCACTGTAGTTATCTTTTAGAGCCCGCAGACGGACATTAAGATCAAGCACTTCAAGATTTGGCATCACGCCAGAGGGTAAAACTTTTCTAGAGTCATTGCTTTTTCTAGAGGCAAAGGGCATAACATCCTCTCCATTCCACATATGCAATGAAACGCTAGTGTCCTCCTCGTTGGCCTGCTCAAACTGCACCATTGCATTGGTCGCAAAGTGCCTCAACTTCTGGAAGAAGCTCCGATCACTGGAGTTAATATTGCTTGCTGTTACCGTGGACTCTGTTGTCAGGTAGAGATAACAGAGCGCCGGTAACCTAGCAAGGAGTTTCAGATCCTGCTCATCCATAGTAATCACAAACAGTGCCAAGTGGGCCAGGTTGGGAAGACGTGTGGGATTAATGCATGACGGCAATTTGGAAAATCTAATTAACTGCCATCCCAGATAATGGAGAGGTCGTGGGAGCACAAAGCCTGCTGCTTCCCACATGGCTGTATCCACAAACCAAGCTGAACCGTACACATCTATATGCTGGATCTTTTGGAGATTGCTTAGAGACTCCACGAAATTTCCCTGCATCCTCTCGTCCGCCCCATCATAAGTGGCAAATTGAAGCACCCTCAGTTCTCGCAGGCTGGCAAGCTCCTTGAAAAAATTCAAGGCCTTGTAACTGCAAACTTTCGTTATTATTAGCTCCTCCAGGGAAACCAGCTTCCCAATCCCATCCGGTACCTTTTCGTCAGCACATAGCCGGACCAGCTCTGTTAGGTGCACAATGCTTGCTGGCAATGTTCCCTGCACATCGAGTGTTTGCAGCAACTTTAGATTCCCTAGTTGTATGGGGAGCTCAAGGGAACTACCGCTGAATCTTATCCTAAGGTACCTCAAGTGAAGTAAATCACCAAGATGCTCAAGGTAGCAACCTTTCTCAAAGCTACAGTCTACTATGTCCAGCACACGCAAAAGTTTAAATCTCAAAAACATGTCCCGGCTATCAATAAAACACATGAGTGCAGTATAAGACCTCACTTTTTGCATCCCACTAACCATTGCTTCAAAATTAACATGCTCGGCTATTCTGTTTTGGTGGGCTAACCGACGGACATTGCTTAGTGCACGTGCTCCTTCAACACTATCACCTAATATAGTAATAAAGTTTTCTTCAGATGAAAGCTTACGCATCAGATCAAGAACCATATCATGAACACAACACCATTTTACTCTGCCATTCCACCTGCTCTCCACTAGCTGGATCAAGCTTCTATTAATGAGATCATTCAAGTATCTTTCTCCAAGCTCAAATAATCTTGTTCCCTGTTTCCCATCAATAAATCCTTCAGCTATCCACTTCCATATCAAAGAATCCTTTTCGATAAAATAATCTTCTGGATATGTACTTAGATATAGTAAGCATGTCCTCAAATGTGGAGGTAGATCATAGTAGCTAAATGAAAGTATTGTCATAGTATCTTCAGCTTCCCTGTTATCTGTAGTATGAAAACCAATAGAGTTGTAGACCATTGACCATTCACATTCTGGTTTACCAGCCAACAAACTAGCCATTGTGATGATTGCTAATGGTATACCAGCACATTTCTTAAGAATTTTCTCAGAAATGTCATCTGGATGGTTATCAAGGAACTTTCGATCTGCTCTAGATAACCTTGTATAAAATAATTTCATGGACTCATCATAGGAAAGTTGTTTCAGCTTGTAAACCTCACCAGATGCTTTGGCAACATCAACATTTCGAGTAGTTGTGATTACTTTACTTCCACGATTATTCTCAACAAGTGCTAGATCGATTGCTTCCCAGGTGCGTACCTCCCATACATCATCAATAACAATAAAATACCTATCCACACCAAAGTGGAAGAACCATTGGTTAATAAAGTTTGGAGCTTCTGCAGAAGCAAGAGATTTGCTAAGATTAAAGGAAGTCAGCATGACACATAAAACACAAGGTCGCGTTAGTAAAAATAAAACACATGACGGAAGTTGCGATGGTTAATGGTCAAGGATAATTTCCTGTGCGGTTCTAGTATTTTCCTTTGCATTTTTTAGCACCCAAGGTAATTCGGGATTCTAGTAGTGATATTTATAGAAACTACACACCAAGTGGTCAATTTGAAGAAAACTTTGTATTTAAGGACACTTTATTGCAGAGAACTTACTCATCTATGTCCATGTTGCAAACATAGGCAACCCTAGCTAAAACGTTGTTTTCCTATAATTTATAGTTTCAGAAGGAACGCATTTTCAAAATCTAAGCTCGTAAAAATGTTTATGAATTTACTTAATTAAACTATGATGCTTAGAAGTGCTAAATGCATTGTCCTTTTTTATAGCTAGTGAAGTAGTCTAAAAGCTGCATACTTAAAAAAAGAGCACTCAGGGCATGGAGCGGAGAAAATCAATCTCAAGTAGTCTCGCATAAATGATGTGGAGATAGCATTTTTAGGATAACATACGACATAGTGTTGCATCGACTAACTGAGGAGCAATATCTTAAAAGCACAGGCTAAATACAATTTACAATTGGATGTCTGTGTTACCTCTTTTTCTTCACGAATTCTCGGAGTTGGTGAATGAGGAGCTCGACGCCTCTCTCAGTGTTGTGAATGTCCTTATGGTTTTCACTGTCAAGATGAAAGAGAATATCCTTGAAAACTTTTACCAAGTCATGATCCCGACCGATTGAAACGAATGCCCCGCAGTCGTACTGCGAGTTAAGCTTGTCATACACCGCTTTGGCAAGAGTGGTTTTACCCAATCCTCCAACTCCCACAACTGAAACCATCTTCATCTTCTTATTGGAGGCATCATGATCCTGTTGGGATTGATTCAGCATAGACATGAGCTCTTCTCTTGACTTGTTGACGCCAATAAGTTGTGTCACTTCTTTGTACATAGCTTTAAGGCGAGGATCAATAGTTGACGTTGCTGCGACTGGCTTGCACATAATCTCATCAAGTTTGTATTTCTGACGATTGTTGGCTACCTCCTCGAGACGCTTTGTTATTTCCTTGATCTTTGCTGCAATATCACGGCGAGCCTTGGCCTTGCCGAACAGCTCACCCAGCTTCGTCATGGCAAGTTTGAGGCTGCCGGAGTCGGAGTTGTTCTTGCCGCCGTCGACGCGAACGAGAAAGGTGTCGATGACATCCTCCATGTCATAGGATGCCTCCCTGACCTCGCGCGCCCACAACTTGACCTGCTCGTCGAGCTGGTCCCATGGCACATCAGAGACCTTGTGGAGGAAAGCGTAGATGCTGTCCAGCTCGCGGGAGAGCGACTCCACTTGCTTCTTCACGCCTTTCTGGAGCTTATACTCGTCATGGAGCAGCTTCGCAAGCTTGGGGGCGAGGCTTCCCAGCGCCCCCGTCACCACACTCATGCTTCTACCCTTGCTTGTTTCAGATCTGAGTGTAGTGGATTCATAGCAGCAAATAAGTCTGATGGTTGGTGGTGACAAGGCGTCTGCAAAATTTAACCGGGAAGCAACCTGGCAGACGGGGGGCTATGGCAGGCAGCCATCCATTCGATGGGCTTCGATACCTACGCTGGTAGCACATGCGTCCACATGGGGTCTATGAGAGGCTGAGACTGCAGGTGTCTTTAGAGATGGCACTGATGAGTGTAAAGTTTGGTTAACGAGTGACCTATCCTTGGCCCTCGGGTATGTGTTAAATAGCATGGGGAACAGCCCCCCGGCAGTGGCCTTGTACAGATCAGTTTGTTACAACAGAATACATGTATGATGCTACAATCTAGGAACAAACACCTGACAATAGGATACACTGAACCTAGACTACACGGTGGATATCTACCATCTTAACATCCCCCCTCAATCTCAGCCACATACAAGGTTGAGATTGTTTCTAAATTCACATAGCTTGACTCGAGGAAGAGCCTTGGTAAAACCATCTGCCACTTGATCATTTGTACTGATGAATCTAATCTCCAACAATCTTTGTGCAACTCTTTCTCTGACAAAATGGAAGTCAATCTCAATATGCTTTGTTCTTGCATGGAACATGGGATTCGCAGATAGATATGTTGCACCAAGATTGTCACACCACAAACGGTCTACCGGAGAGTGGGGAACTCTAAGCTCCGAGAGTAGCTTCTGAACCCAGATCAATTCTGCAGTGGCGTTTGCTAGGGACTTGTATTCAGCTTCTGTGCTAGAATGTGACACAGTCGCTTGTTTCCTAGCACTCTAGGAAATAAGATTGTCACCCAGAAATATTGCAAACCCACCGGTTGATCTCGTGTCGTCAACACAGCCAGCCCAATCGGCATCGGAGAAACCACTAACAATCATGTTCTTGGAGTTTCCAATTCGTAACCCAAGATTCATAGTTCCTCGCACATACCTGAGAATACGTTTCACCGCACTCCAGTGAACTGTTGTAGGTGCATGTAGATACTGACACACTTTGTTTACTGCAAAACAAATGTCAGGTCGGGTAAGTGTCAAATACTGCAACGTTCCAACCAAACTCCTATACTTGGTTGAGTCATCTGGCCCTAGTGCTGTTCCTTCTACAGCGCTCAGCTTTTCTGTACTTGACATGGGTGTATCGATGACTTTGCACTTGTCCATTCCAGATCGTGCAAGGATATCTGCTGCATACCTTTGTTGCGTGAGTACTAACCCTTCCTTCACCTTTTTTACTTCTATTCCCAGAAAGTAATGCAAGTCTCCCAAATCTTTCAAAGCGAAGTCACTCTGTAGATCGCTGAGTAGTGCATTTGTGGCTTCGGGAGATGAACTTGCCACTATGATGTCATCAACGTACACTAATACGAACACACAACATGACCCCTTGTTGTAGAAAAATAATGACGTGTCCGCTTTAGATGGGATGAACCCCAAGGACTGCAATTTTGCACAAAGCCGAGCATACCAAGCTCGTGGGGCCTGCTTCAAACCATAGAGAGCTTTGTCTAGCTTGCACACATAGTGAGGATGAGACTTGTCTTCATACCCTGGTGGTTGATGCATATACACCTCTTCATCCAAGATTCCGTGAAGAAAGGCATTCTGTACATCCAACTGTCATAACGACCATCCCTTAGTCATTGCAATGGATAGAACTAAGCGGATGGTAGCTGCCTTAACCACAGGACTAAAAGTATCTTTGTAGTCTATCCCATAACGTTGCTTGTATCCTTTTGCGACTAACCGTGCCTTGTACCTATCAATGGATCCATCAGCCTTGCGTTTCACCTTGTACACCCATTTGCAACCGATGATGTTATTGCCCTTTGGTGGTGGCACTAGATGCCACGTCTTGTTCTTGAGTAATGCTTGGTGCTCAACATCCATTGCCGAGATCCACTTCTGATCACTGAAGGCTTCATCAACATTGCGAGGCTCTTCTGGTACAGTAGAAGCAGTCATTCCCCACCTTACTGTTCCATCAGTATGTATCTTGGGCTTGGTGATACCGTGCTGCAGTCGTGTTGTGGGTCTCTGAGGTGAAGATGAATCTGCCACAGCTGAGGATGTAGGGGCAGTGGATGCATCGGATCCGCTGGACGCCGCACTGGATCCGCTCGACAGCACAGCATCACCGTCAGGAGATTGTTGGTGTCCCCCCTCGACCGGATCTAGGTGCGCGGACATAGGGGACGATGGAGAGACGTGCGGCCCCATGGAATCCGCAGACGATCCCGCAGACAAATCCCCCGATCCGTTCTGCTGTTGCGGCTGCGATCCCGACGGCGATGCTTAGCCCGATCCCCTGCCGATGCCAGGAGAAGCATCTTGGGAACCCGCGCTGCCTCCTCCACCACGACACATGTGATATGGAGGCATTGTAACTGAATTTTCAGCCAATCTTTCACGATTTTCATCCAAATTTTTTTCTGCACCCTGCATAGAATCACAGCCACTCAAGGAAGCATTAGTCTGGTTAGGAGAAATCAAATGCTGATCACGTATTTGTGCATCCGGGAATGACATGGATGGATTGAGGAGGATGTCGGGCAAGACTTGAAGCTCAGCGTGGAGTCTTGCACCAGCATTTGGATGGAGAGAAGAGAAAGGAAAAATTCCTTCATCGAAGACGACATCACGGGAGATATAGATCCTGCCTTCACTTGGATCAAGACATTTGAACCCTTTGTGAGAATTGCTATAGCCAAGAAAGACACAGCGTTAGAGCGGAATTGGAGTTTGCGGCTATTGTAGGCGCGGAGATTTGGCCACACCGCACAACCAAACGTGCGAAGAAATTGGTAATCTGGTTCATGACCATGGAGCCGGCCGAAAGGTGTGTCATCACTAATGACTTTGGAAGGTAGGCGATTTATCAAGAATACGGCAGTGAGGAACGCTTCGTCCCAAAATTTCAGTGGCATGGATGAATGAGCAAGCAAAGTAATCCCCATTTCTACAATATGTCTATGTTTGCGCTCGGCGGCTCCATTCTGTTGGTGGGCATGCGGGCAGGATACAAGATGATGAATGCCTACTCGCTTAAAAAAGGAGTTGAGGGATTTGTATTCCCCTCCCCAATCAGTCTGCATAGCACGGATTTTCTTGTCAAATTGACGCTCAACTAGGTTCTGGAAATCATGGAAGCATTGAAAAACTTCGATTTGTGACGAAGTAAATAGATCCAAGTGAATTTAGAGTAATCATCGATAAAACTCACATAATAATTGAAACGGCCAACAGAAGTTGGCGTAGGTCCCCAAACATCAGAAAAAATAAGTTCCAAAGGACTAGTCGACACACTAGTTGACTTTGGATAGGGCAACTGATGGCTCTTGCCCCTTTGACACGAATCACACACATGTTTAAAGTTCACATCCTGAACACAAGATAACTTATGGCGACTAAGAATTTGATTAACGACGGCAGTAGATGCATGACCTAGCCTACTGTGCCAGATGGACGCAGCAGGCTTGGTGGCTCCAAGAGATTGTTTATTTGGTGACGACCTATGCGGGATGGACTTGATAGGGTAGAGGCCTCCTTCAGCCTTGCCTCTGAGGAGCGTTCTCTTCGTCACCGCCTCCTTTATAAAAAATTGATCAGGATGAAACTCAACAAAGGCATTGTTGTCTCGTGTAAGACGATTAACAGATACTAGGTTTTTACTAGCAGCAGGAACATGAAGAACATTATGTAGATGAATATTATGAGATGGGGATTGCACAACACTATGACCAACATGTGAAATCTCCATACCTGACCCATTGGCGGCGTGGATGTGGTCTCCTCCGTGATACCTGTCACGCACCGACAGCTTATCAAGCTCACCGGTGATGTGGTCGGTGGCTCCCGAGTCCATATACCAATTGGTGTCTACTCCATAGGAAGACGACATGGCGGCTGAAGTAGACTTCTCCGGTGGACCTGTCACTACTAGAGAACAGACTTTAGAACGATGTCCCAATTTAGCATTAGCCTCGGCATTTTTTGCCCCCGGGACTAAAGGACCCTTTAGTCCCGGTTGGTAATACCAACCGGGACTAAAGGTCCCTGCCCAACGGTCGTCCGCGGGGCAGGGATCTTTAGTCCCGGCTGGTATTACCAACCGGGACTAAAGGTTTACCTTTAGTCCCGGTTGGTAATACCAGCCGGGACTAAAGCTTTTAGTCCCGGTTTGGGTTATGCCCCGGGAATAAAGATTAATCTTTAGTCCCGGTTTGGACCCCTAACCGGGACTAATTATCCCGGCCTATAATTCTGCTCAATTCTTCCTCCCCGAGCCCGAGCCATTCCATTATTCAAACTCACTGCCTCTGTTCTTCAGCTTGCTATTGTTCTTGCACTCTCCCCCTCCATTGGTGTTGCTCTTCGATTTTGGAGGTAACAAACTTAATCCTCTTATGTTTTATCAGTAGCTTATCTCATTTTGCGATGTAGATGCATGTGTAACTTTATATGTTGGACTTTATTATGATTTTATATGTCATTTTTAGCTCAAAATCACATGATGATTTGCATATATGTTTGGATAAACAAAAGTTAAATTAGTTCATCAAAATCACGCCTCACTCGTCCTCGCTGGAGCACGCGCCATTCTCGTCCCCGGTGGCTTACGTGATCTTAGAATTAATTTTTCCATGAAATGAAAAACTTAGAAAATTGTTAGAAAATTGTAGAAAATCCGTACTAGTTGAACTTGCGGACCGTGTTCATCTCGGCGAGCATGTTCTCTGCCGAGCGGTAACGGACGTCAAGGAGGAGCTTTGATTCTACGAGGGAGAGCGGCAACGGTCGTGGAAGACCGTGTTCCCTTTCTCGTAGAATCGGAGCTCTTCCTTGGCCAAGTACGGTGCCGTCCGGTGGAGAAATGCTCGCCGAGATGATCACGTAAGCAAGGTCAACTAGTACGGATGGTTATTTATTGAAACATGTTTTTGAGCTATAATTTGATGGATATTTGAAAATATGAAATTTACACTAGTTTGCAAAAATAAGTATAGAAAGTAGATGACAACTGTTACTGGATCCTCGGCCTCTCGTTCGGTTGCGAAACGACTGAGGCCAGAACTCCCTCTCATTATCTGCGGCAAGTGTAAGCAGAAGATTGTGATGGAGTACCGAGTCAAGAGACAGGGACCCAACAAGGGTCGTGTTTTCTACAAGTGCCCGGATCGCGATGTGAGTTTCTTACGCATTTTATAATTATGGCTAATTGACCTGCTTTTCTTGAATATTTTTGACTAAATATTTTTTGGCTTTAATTTCAGTGGGAGGGCAATGGATGCGATGGTTGGTACTGGGAGGAAGATTATGCTACATACGTGCAGAATTTGGGTGCGCTTGAGGTAGCGGATGCTGCTGATGAGGCAGTGAGCCAGCAGGAGAAGCTTATTGATATTCAACAGAAGAATGATTTATCTGTTTTAGTTGCGTACGATCACAAAATAATTATGTTACTGAAGTGCATTGTAGTTTTAGTTTGTTTAGTGATAGTTGGGATTGCTTACGTTGTAGCCAGGCTTAGTTAATTAATCAACCGTGTGTGTGTCATTTATGTTGTGTAATAAAATACTTAATTATGTTCAAGGTTTTCATAATTTGTCGTGTAATACAGATTATGTCACGCCATTGGATGTACAATGCCGATCGCCGCTCCCAAGACTTTATAGAGGGCTTGCACTATTTCTTAGGTGTGGCCGAGGCAAATAAGCGGGATGGTTTCATATGCTGTCCATGTGCCCTATGTAAGAATTTAAAGGAATATTCAAGCTCAATGAGTCTTCATTCACATTTGCTTAAGTCAGGTTTCATGTCAAACTATATATGTTGGACTAAGCATGGAGAAAGCGGGGTCATGATGGAAGAAGGTGAAGGAGAAGATTTAGACATTGATGACATTATTGCTCAGTATGGTGCCTTTGATGATACTACAATGGGGGGAGATGAAGAAGAGGTAGCGGTAGAAGATGATCTCGGTGATGCTCTTGGCAATGCCATTCGTGATGCACAACAAGAATGGGAAAGTGAAAAAGAGAAAGTTAAGTTGGAGCGCATGCTTGAGGATCATAGGAAGTTGCTATACCCGACGGCCGAAGAGGGGCAAAAAAAGCTGGGTACAACACTGGAATTGCTACAGTGGAAGGCAAAGAATGGTGTATCCGATAAGGCATTTGGGAATTTATTAAACCTCATAAAGAAGATGCTTCCGAAGCCAAATGAATTGCCCACCACTACGTACGAAGCAAAAAAGGTTGTCTGCCCTTTGGGATTAAAAATCCAGAAGATACATGCATGTCCTAATGACTGTATCCTCTACCATGGCAATGAATACGAGAATTTGGATGAATGGCCGGTATGTAAAGCATCGCGGTATAAGATCAGGCGCGATGATCCTGGTGACGTCGAGGGTGAACAACGTCCTAGAAAGAAAATCCCTGCCAAGGTTATGTGGTATGCTCCTATAATACCACGCTTAAAACGTTTGTTCAGAAATAAAGACCACGCAAAGTTGTTGCGGTGGTATAAAGAAGACCGTAAGGTAGACAATATGCTGAGACACTCAGCTGATGGGTCCCAGTGGAGAGCGATAGATAGAGAATTTTCAGAGTTTGCAAATGAGGTTAGAAACTTAAGGTTCGCCTTAAGTACAGATGGTATGAATCCTTTTGGACAGCAGAGCACTAGTCATAGCACTTGGCCAGGTACTCTATGTATCTACAACCTTCCTCCATGGTTATGCATGAAGCGGAAGTTCATTATGATGCCGATCCTCATCCAAGGTCCGAGGCAACCTGGCAACGATATTGATGTATATCTGAAGCCATTAGTTGAAGAACTTCTAGTTTTATGGAACAAACCAGGTGTACGTGTCTGGGATGAGTACAAACAAGAACACTTTGACCTACGAGCAATGTTGTTCGTAACCATCAATGATTGGCCTGCTTTAAGTAATCTTTCAGGTCAGACAAACAAAGGATATAATGCATGCACACATTGTTTTGATGACCTTGACAGTATATATTTGAAAAGATGTCGAAAGGTCGTGTACCTTGGCCATCGTCGATTCCTTCCTTTGAACCACCAAGTAAGAAAGAAAGGGAAGCATTTTAAAGGTAAGCCAGACCACCGAAAGAAGCCTCATAACCGAACCGGGGAAGATATACTCGCAATGGTCAAGGATGTGAAAGTAGTATTTGGAAAGGGACAAGGCAGTGAATCTGTTCCCAAAGATGCTAATGGACATGCACCCATGTGGAAGAAGAAGTCCATCTTTTGGGAGCTACCCTATTGGCAAGTCCTAGAGGTCCGCAACGCAATCGACGTGATGCACCTGACAAAGAATCTTTGTGTGAACCTGTTAGGATTCATGGGTGTGTACGGGAAGCCAAAGGATTCACTTGAAGCACGCCAGGACTTGCAGTGCATGAAAGAACGAGACAACCTTCATCCAGAGAAGACAGGTGATGGACGTCATTACTTAAGTCCTGCTAGCTACACGCTTAGCAAAGAAGAGAGGGACAGCATGTTCGAATGTCTAAGCAGCATCAAGGTCCCATCGGGATTCTCCTCCAATATAAAGGGTATAATAAATGTGCCAGATAAAAAATTCCTAAACTTAAAGTCCCACGACTGCCACGTGCTTATGACGCAATTGCTTCCAGTTGCTTTAAGAGGAATTCTACCTCCACATGTACGTCTAGCCACCGTGAAGCTATGTGCATTTCTCAATGCAATTTCTCAGAAGGCAATCAATCCAGTGGAACTAGCTACTCTACAGAACGATGTGGTTCAATGTCTTGTCAGCTTTGAGTTGGTGTTCCCTCCATCCTTCTTTAATATCATGACACACATCCTAGTTCATTTGGTGAAGGAGATTAGTATTCTTGGACCTGTGTTCTTACATAACATGTTCCCCTTCGAGAGGTTTATGGGAGTCTTGAAGAAATATGTGAAAGTCCGTTCTAAGCCTGAAGGAAGCATCGCCTAGGGCTATGGAACAGAGGAGGTCATTGAGTTCTGTGTTGACTTTATTCCTGACATTGCTCCGATTGGCGTTCCCGAATCACGACATGAGGGGAGACTCAGTGGTAAAGGAACTTTAGGGAAGAAAACATATATTGGCATGGAAGACGATTATTTCAATAAAGCACACTACACAGTTCTTCAGAACTCGTCATTGGTGCATCCGTACATCGAGATACATAAGGAGTTCTTACGATCCAAGTTTCCAGGGAAGACTGAAGCTTGGATTAGGCGTCAGCACATGAAAAGTTTCAGTGGTTGGTTGCGAAAAGAATGTCAAGGCGATGACAATATTGATGAGCAACTATATTTGTTGGCTAGGCAGCCATCGTGGCATATCCTCACGTACCAAGGGTACGAGATAAATGGGAATACATTTTACACAGTTGCCCAAGATAAAAGGAGCACCAATCAAAATAGTGGTGTTCGCATAGATGGCACAGATCCAAATAGGAATATACAAACATATTATGGCCGCATAGAAGAGATATGGGAACTAGACTACGCACCTAATTTTAAAGTCCCTTTGTTCCGGTGCCAATGGGTGAAGCTGACCGGAGGAGGGGTAACAGTCGACAAAGAGTATGGAATGACAAAATCAAAATCCCAGGTCTTTCCAATTACGCTGGCGGGTTGCCAAAATTTTCAGGCCTTCAGTCCCGGCCCAGACCAAGAACCGGGACTAAAGGGTGAGCGGCAATTTCGGTGCCCGCCCAAAATACTTTTAGTCCCGGCTAGTAACACCAACCGGGACTAAAAACCCTTTAGTCCCGGCTTGTAAGGCGAGCCGGGACTAAAGGGTTGGGCCTTTAGTCCCGGCTGGTAATACCAGCCGGGACTAAAGGGTTTTTAGTCCCGGTTGGTGTTACTAGCCGGGACTAAAGGGTCCCGGCCTATATATATCGAACGGTTTCATCTTCTACCTTTCGATCTACACATCGATCATCGCCGCCGCCACCGCCATCTTCGATCTCGCCTCCGTCGCCCCAGCCCCGCCCGGCCGTACGTCGAGCTCGTCTCTGCCGCGCCGCCGTCGTCTTCTACCCCCGCCCAGCCGCGCCATCCGCCCGGCCGCATCCCGTCTCTGCCCGCACCCGAGCCCCCTCCGTCGACCGCTTCCCGCGCGCCCGGCGGCCTCGTCGTCGAGCCCCGCCGTCTCCGCCGTACGTCGTCCTCGCGCGAGGTGCTCAGCTCGGCCCCGCGCGTGGCCGGCCAGCACGCCCTGCCGGCCCGTGCCATCCGCCTCGATCCCCAGCCTGCTAGAGCTAGCTTGCTCTCGGCCGGCCAATATTAGATTAAAATGTTAGATTTAATTAGTAGTTTTTGATATATGTTAGATTTAAATGTATTAAAATTTAATTAGTACTTTATTTAGATAGTTTTTTTAGATAGTTTTTTATTATAGTATTTGATATATGTTAGATTAAAATGTATTAAATTTTAATTAGTACTTATTTAGATAGTTTTTTTAGATAGTTTTTTATTATAGTTTTTGATATATGTTAGATTAAAATGTATTATCTATTACTAGTTTATCTAATTTCATGTTAGATTTATTTAATTGGATTTAGTAATTATATATTCTATCTCTCTCTATATATATATCTAGAGAGAGATTCTATATGTATACATATGGTACTTAATTAATTATTTCTATATGTATATATACATGTACTTATTTTCATGTGTTGAGAGAGAGAGAAAATTGTATCTAGAGAGACATTCTATGTGTTATCACATGCATATCTAGAGATATAGACATATGCACTTATTTCTATGTGTTGAGAGAGAGAGAAAATATATTGTATCATTCTATGTGTATATATATACATGTACTTATTTCCATGTTTTTGGATCGAAAGTGTTTTTGATTCGATTCCAAAGCCTATACCTTATTATTGTTTATCCTTATGAAATATTATGTGTTATTATATTTAATTGGATTTAGTAATTCTATATGTGTTATCACATGTACTTATGTTATGTACCATAATAATTCTATCTATGTGTTATCTTCAAGATACAAATGGCTGCTCCGGATGATAACTTGAGTGATGACATAATGGCGGATATTATCAACGCCGGCACCAATGTGGATGTAGATGACACGAGTCAGTACTTTGCTGATTATGAGGATATCCTGAATATGCCGGTGGTTGAAGATCAACAAATTGTCGCGCAAGAAAATACTGGCGAGGTATATTCGATTATCTATCATCTCTTATAGATGCATGCGTACGTATATTTGTTGTTAATCGTTGTGTTTCTACTCATGTAGCCGGTCTCTGGATCTACATCAACCACCGACAAAAGTAGGAAAGTCCGAGGGCCAAAAAAGCCATTAGAGGGCCGTTTCATAATATCAGAATTCGACACCGACACCGGCAAACCATTGGGACCACATGCTCAGACATATGTCAATCAATGTGGGTTCATTGTAAGGGATAGGATCCCAGTTAGTGCTCGTGAATGGAAGCAGAAGATATCCGCTCCTAATGTTAGTTTTGTATCTGATCGTGATAAGAACCTAGCTTGGAGAGATATCACTCAGCATTTCACATTACAAGCAGATGATGCTTTGAAGGAGCTAGTGAGGGATTGGACAATGAAGAAGATGGCAACATTGTTCCAGAGTTGGAAGAAGACATTGTATAAAAAGTTTATCTTGAAGAATGCTACGCCGAATTTCAATGCTAAGGCGTTTGTCAAGTTGGAGTCCCTATTGGGATGCCTTCGTAGAATACAAGACATCTCAAGACAGTGAGGAACGTGTGATGAGGAATCGGCAGAATGCCCGACAGAAGCAATACCATCATCGCATGGGATCAGGTGGTTATAGGAGTGCTATTCCCAAGTGGCAGAACCTAGAAGCAGAGATTACTGCCAAGGGAATCATACCTGAAACAATAGAAAAGAACTGGCCTCAACGCGCGAAGAATTGGTTCTACGCTCATGGGGGAAGCCTAGACCCAGACACTGGCAAGCTAATTTTCGACCAAAAAATTGAGAGAGCAACACAGAGACTAGCTCGTGCTAGGGAAGAAGCTGATAGTGGTGTTTTCAAGCCCAACAGAGAGAAGGATGAATTGACATATGCCCTAGAGAATCCCAAACACGGTGGTCGAACAAGAGGCTATGGGGCGGTTCCGTGGCTACACGCATTCCCAGCAGACAAGGATACCTACAGAAGCCGCCAGAGAAAGAAGGATGAGGAGGCAGAACGAATTCGTGCATTGGAGCAATTTGTTGATGAGTCACGACAAGCATTGCTTGAATCACGTGAACGAGAAAAATCTCTTGAGGCAAGAATGCAGGAGGAGATCAAGAGGCAAGTGCAGCTAGCAATGAGTCAAATGCAATCGCAATCAACACCGGGAGTCACCATTAGCCCCGTTGGTCAGATGAAAAGCAGTTGTGCTTCTACGGAGCTGCCAGTTATTCAAGACGACGCTGGGATTGCGCTTCCCTGTTGATGACATTACCGAGCCTCTAACAAAATGTGAGCTGCACATTCCAGATGGTAATGCATCAATCATGGTGGCTGTCGGGGTTGTATCTCCAATAGACCGAACGAAGACACCAAGAATCCATGGGTCAGTTATTCAACCTGGATATGCTAGCGTCTCGGTCGATAGAGTGCTCAAAGGTTACAGCAATGTTCCTCTTGACATTGAAGGCGGTGATGGGGAGAAGACACTAGGAGAAACAGAGAAGACATTTATTCAATGGCGCAAACGCTTCATCATCATTCCTGGGGCGCCACCGCTTCCCCTACCTCACCCTAGGTACGAATGAAAGTGAATGAAATATTATTTTCCATTAATTTTCTATTGGCTTCAAAAATAATTGACACACAAATTGTTTTTATAGCAGGGTCTCTCCCCAGCCTAGCCTAATCATTCATTCCCCATCTCATCACAGTGTCGCGGGGGGCGAGACGACTTCATCCCCATGGCGATCGCCAACTCCTACACCGGCCCCATCGCCTCCACAACGATCTCCAACTCCTACACCGGCCCCACCGCCTCCACAACGATCTCCAACGTCTCCACGCCGGTCTCCACCAACACCGGCCTCATCGCCTCCACGCCGATCTCCAACACCTGCCCCCACCCCCTCCACAGCGACGCACTACAAAGACGTCTAAGGTCCCGGCGGCAAAGAAGACCCCAAGAAAAAGAGTTATTTCTCAAGAAATACTTCCTGAAAAGACTGATGAGCAAATAGCAGCTGAAGAAGACAAAAAAGTAAAAGATTTTTTTATAGATATCAAAAACAAGAGTCAAGCAAAGCTTAAGGAGAAGCCGTACTTTTACATACCACGAGATGTGCTGAGGCAGAAGGTCGATGCTCACAAGAAAAAGATGATTGAACTTCGTAAGCCTTCGCCACTATCAGACTATGACCGCTCCCTCGTGAAGTCACATGATGCAGATAAGAAAAGGAAAAGAGCATCAGGGAAGGATGTCCCACAGCTCGGACAACAGAAGCAACCAATGCAAAATCTTGTTGTTGCTAATGAATATGGTTCCAACATAGAAGTCTATCGACCAGACAACTCTGGAGAAGTGTCGGTTCAAGCCCTTAATGCTTTTTTTAAAGATACTGGTTTAACCTTGGATCAATTGACGGGCAAAGCTCCAATCCAGAACCTGGAAGTTGATACCTGGAAGACTTATAAATATGGCAAAAGTCTATACAACCCTGCGGCTCTGAATGAATTGGGTACGCAAATGTACTTGCTCAACAAGTGGTACATGCAGGCGTGTGGCAGGGGTGAGCAGTGGATCTTTGTCAGATTTAGAGACCATCATTACTTCCGTGGCGATGACATCTTACATATTAGTTTCGAAGAATTGCATCAACTATTCCACTTGGACGCTCTGGACAAATCAATCATGAGCTCCTTTTGTTTGTAAGTGATTCTTACTTTTATTTAATAAACTCACTTCCATGCGTATGTGTATATAATTATCCTCACATGTAACTTATATTTATATATAGATTCCAGATGTCAGAGCTCCAAAGAATACAAGACACCAGTGTTGGCTTCATTGATCCTTATATCGTATTCAAAACCGATATTATTGTCAAGGACCACTGGGTATCTGAAGCACAGACGAATATCATGAAGTTCTTCGTGAAGCAGCACGACAAGACAACAATACTTTTCCCGTACAACTTTGAGTAAGTGTTAATAATAATGTAGTCTACACATTTTATGTAATATCAATACAACTTATATGCATGTACGTGTGTGTATAAACCAATGCAGTTTTCACTGGATACTCATTGTCATTGAGTTAAACTCAAGTCGGTTACTAATCTTTGACTCGTTGAGAAAAGAACGGGCACTATACCAAGATATGATAGACATTATCCAGGGGTAATTTCGATCTCTCGCGCACAACTATTATTGAATAGACTTTGCCATAATTTATTAACGATCGTACATTATTGGATCGCACAGGGTTTGGAAAGAGTTTATTCGGCAACATCGCAAGGATTGCAAGGCACCACTTAATGTAGTTGAAATACCAGTAAGTTGTACTATATACACTTCCCCACGTGTTTAATTACTATATCGTACTTCAATTTACGTGTGAGATGATGAGAATAATCTTCTTCTCGTACAGTGGTGTTTGCGGCAGGAACCAGGTAATAACTTGTGTGGATACTACGTTTGTGAATTTATCACTGCGCACATAAGAAGAACTCCTGAAGATGTCCTCAGAGTACGTATATATCAATTTTTATTTATTTTTAAATGAATATATATACATATATGTGTATTAATACTTTTCCTTTTATTTCAAATGCAAGACTGAATGGTTGAAACGAAGGGTCATGCAAAAAGACCATCTGAAAGCAGTTCAAGAGTCAATAGCAGGATATCTTCTAGAAAAAGTGCTAAATCCCAACGGCGAGTTCTACTTTGATCTTAAGGAATAAATGATGTAAATTAAATGTTTATTGATATCGTTATTTTCGAGAACAAGATTATGAAAGTGTTGTATATATACATATATATATATATATATCTATAATATATATAGTTTCATACTTTATTCGAATATAATAATGCTCAAGATGAGAATTAGATGTAATTATATGCATGCGTGTATTTATATTAGCAACGTAGAATACGTACATAAAAACATATTATATATTAAACAAATACGTGTAACTGAACTGAAAACAAATTAAACAAAAAAAAAGAAAAAGAAAAGGAACCTTTAGTCCCGGTTGGGGTTACCAACCGGGACTAAAGGGTGAACCATTAGTCCCGGTTGGTAACCCCAACTGGGACTAAAGGGTGCGCCAGGTTCGCTCGGCTGGAGGGCCTTTAGTCCCGGTTGGTGTTACCAACCGGGACTAAAGGTCCCTCTTTAATCCCGGCTCGATGACCCGGGACTGAAGGTTCCACCTTTAGTCCCGGGATCGTTGTCCCGGCGCGGTAACCGGGACTAAAGGCTGTTACCGCCCGGGACAACAGGTCCATTCTGTAGTAGTGTGTAACTGAAGCATCGAACCTTTTGAAGCAGCGGTAGGCCGGGTGTTGTAGCAGAACCGCTTAATCTAATGCCTCACAGGAGTGCTTGTCTTCCATTAGACATTAAGCACTCAAGGGAGAACACTAAATTACTCGGTTCCGTCGGGCACACCCCAGGGGAGAACCTAAAAATCCACATTTTTGCCATCAGGATCACAAATGAGAGAACAAAGCTTACATCATTCTTAACCATTTCATACATCCCTTTTAGTACAACATCAGAGTATAATAGTTATTGTATAATAGCGGAATGTAATCATATTATCAGAGTTATAAATAATTTAATGTACAGCGGAATTTAAACATGTGATAAGAATTATAGCGGAAATAAACATCTATTAATGATATGATGAAGTATTGATATATAAACTACTACAACAGATTATGAAACTTTCATTTATAAAAACATTTGGTGAGAGTTATAAATAAAAACTACGATCGTGACGTAAAGGAATCCTCGCTGAGCCCACCAGGAGGAATCCACACACAAGGGTCAGCTCTAGCATCAACCTGTCACCTGCAACAGGGGGAATAAAACCCTGAGTACTCAATTGTACTCAGCAAGACTTACCTGACAGGAGGAAAGAAAAGACTCCAAGGATATGCAAGGCTATCTGGCTTGTGGGTTGCATTTGCAGGAAGCATTACTAAGCGTGCGTCCTTATATTTGATTTTTATTAATAGCCGCATTGGTTCATTAACTAACAATTCTATGTAAGCACCTGTGCTATTTTCAAGCAGGTGGTAAGCAATCAGATTTCCTTTTCCATCTTTCATCTTTTATCTTCAGTTCTTACTACGATGCTAAACCGCAGACAAGCCGTACCGGATAGCCCGGCGATTCGCGAATCAATGCCCCCAGCTGGGTACCCCGAAAACACACGCCCCGCTTGTACCCCAGGCACAAGTAGGACCAACCCATCACTCTCCTATCCCGGGTGTCCAGGTCCCCGTCCAAACTGGGACTCCAAGCCCCCGCCCCTGAGTCCCGGACTCAGTGCGGCGCAAGGACCTCCTCCACCAAAAACAAACCCTAGCAGTCGGTCCGGAAAGAGCCGGATCCGCGACAAGAGAGCAACAAGTCTTCCAAGCGCCCATACACAAGTATGTGCTCGAGATAATAAGTCTGTGACCTGCCTAGAGTCATATGCAACGATCAGTCCTTAACCGACCAGACAGGGAAAAAATGGTGTAACCAAGCTATGACCCGCCTCCGTGGCGACACAACTTCTTACACCCACCAATACCCAAACCATATCCCTGCCCGGTCACCATTTTTCCTTTCTACCATTTTATATTTTCCAAGTGATAGTAATCCCATAATATATTTCCTATCTCTCGCGAGTGACAGGCAATCACTCGACTTCTACCGGAGCCCTGTAGCATAGCATTCTACACGATCCTGTCATACTAGTAAGACTCATAGGAATAAAGATATATATGCAAGTGGGTTTCATTCAACTCCTTAAACTTAATGCACAAATATAATTTAAACTGCAGAAAAGTAGGGGTTATGCACCGGGGCTTGCCTGGGTAAAATATAACCAAAAGTCAGCATTCCATCTTCGTGATATGATCATCATAGCATCATCTTTCAGCTACTCCAGTTGATATCATCGATCCACCGTCGTTCCTATTATGATATGTATTGATGCAAATGCATAGATGTAAATAATCAACGACAGCTGAAATTCTTAGAAATCTAATCACGCTTCCAAAAGTACCATTTCTCCAGCAACTCCCGATGACTCCACAATCCATCGACGTCCCTCCGTCGGCGTCGAACTCGAGTACTCGGCAAACAGACACAATTAAATATTCACATAAATTCAACTGCGTTCCAAAAATTATGAAACTTTATGGATAGGTGGGGTTTGATTTGAGATGAATTTAGGAAGAAGAAGTGATGGAATCGGAGTTAGCATAGTGGAGATATTAATTGTGCAAGGTGGCCGCTAATTAATCACGAGGAGAGAAAATGAAACGTGATTAGTGGCCACGAGCTGCCGCTGGTTATTAGAAAGGGAAAAAGGAATAAAGAAATTGGTGGAGTGGATTAATGGCTCATGACTCTTGACTTTACATGTATAGGAGCTGAGTTGGTTCTCGGCTTTGCTACTAGCACATGGCATAGGACAAGCTGCTGCTGTGGACTTAAACAAAGAGCAGAGTGGGTATACGGCTAGGATTCTTCGAGAGAGACACAGAGAGCACCGTGCGTTTGTGCTCCTCAGCTCGTCCACCATGGACAGCTGCTGGACTTTCGCCTGATGGCGATTCTGGCCATGACTTCCAAATCTAAGGGCATGGGGAGGTAGAAGGGAGGTAGGGGATGTATGGGGACTATCTACCTTGGTCTATTGCAGCTTGAGGAAGGAGATCAACAGAGCGTAGCCTTCCCAGGCAAGAACAGAGAAACTCGATTTAGAGACTAAGATGGTGAGTGGTGGAGTGGGATGGCTCGGCAGGCTTGGTGTGTCCTTTATAGGCAGGAGATGCGGGGCTGGAGGTGGAGCTGGCATTTGGCTAGCTAGTCATGTGAATTGGATTTCACATGATGAACTTGGAGTGGGTCTTTGGTCATGAGTGCATTAATTCAAATGATAGACTTTGAGTGGTCTTTGGACTTGACGAGCACATCAGGACTAAAGTGTGCTTTGGGCTAAACGTGCTTGGTGGTGGGGTGCTGATTCATTCATGCAGGTCAAGGAATTAATGGGGGAGGAGACCACAGGTCAAGGAAACATTAGAGAATGAGAAGATCAATTGCAGATTAGCTACCTTAGCTGATTATTGCAGCTCGGGAGAAATCGATAGACGCAATTTTCACGGGCAAGAACAGAGAAACTTGATTTGAGAGAAGCAAGTGAGCAGCGGAGCGAAACGGCTCGGCGTATCCTTTTAAAGGCAGGCGACGTGAAGGCGCGACAGCGACGCGTCGTAAGGTTAGCGGCTAACTAGCTTGCTGAAAGGTAATAAAGCGCGGCAGCGCACGACTGTGATGCTTCGGATGAACAGCGTTCCATGGTGCTACAGCACTTTTCCATGGTGCTACAGTACATTCCACGAGCTACAGTGTTTCTGTGGTTCTACAGTGATTCTGCGTGCTGCAGTGTTCTGTGTGGAAAAAAAGGTGCCTGAGAAGTGGAGTGCCCGAAGGGCAAGTCTTGACTGCAGAGGTGACCATGACCAAAGTCTGAGCCATCATCATACCATGACTGGCCGGGTATACCTTTTGAACACAACAGTGTCGTCGTGGTTGGCAGGCCAGCTTAGTCTAATCACTGTCATTAGCTTCTAGTCCTTTGTATGCTTCGGAAGTTAGATTTTCTATTGGCTGCACCTGGTTCTGGTTGTGGTGACTCAGTGACTGTACAGCCAGAACCAATCCCAGGAAGATGTTGACTGCCTGTAGTCAGAGTACAAGGCAAGGATCCAGATTGTTATTAGTCGTGCATTACTTACGAGCACCCTGACTGTTAGTGGTAGACTTGTGAATCGTGATATTCACAGTCGGCGTCGGCGCGAGGCAAATAGAGGGATGGCGAGCTGGGGAGGGAGAGCAGAGCTGTGGCATTGGTGCACACACGGTAGTTCGGCTTGGCAAATGTAGACATAAGTAATCAAGTCAGAGACAGAAGCAAAGCAAAAGCCGGAGAGCATGGATGCGGATGGATGAGGAGACTTTGCAATGCAGAGAATTGTAGGGCCACGATGAGAACGAGACAGTGATCAAAAAGTAATGCCAGGCGAGTACGTTGCATGTCGGAAAAATAAACGAAGCTGACGCGCTCTCTTTCTCGTCAGCTCGTGCTTAACAAAATAAACCCGTGAGTTTATATATATGTATCGTTCTATTTATTAATGGATTTTATTTTATTTATAAAAGTTGATTTTTATGCTTAATCTAACAGGACAAACCGTTCTCTAGAATCGTCGTCGGACATTCCTGAATATTTCTACGCACTGCGTAATTTATCTTGAGCGTTTATTTGAGTCCACGAAACTAAGTCACATAGGATTCACTTATCGCCTCAAGTACGTTTAAATTAAAAACCCAATAAAACTCGATTCGGAAATTTTTCTTAGGCCTAAATCGTGGTGCTAAACAAGTTCGTAACACCAAGGGTGTTACAGGTGTCCCTCCTTTCCACACACCTGGCAGATGAGTCCTGCCTGGAAAGGATGGCGCAATGTGTTGTTGTTCCGCGCGTTCTTCGGGTTGCGTCCACCACCTCCACCGCCACGGCTGAAACCACCGCGGCCACGGTTGAAGTTGTTGTTGGAGCCGCGCCCTCCTCGGGACGCCAGTTTAGCAGAGGATTGAGATCCTCCACTACGCATCTCCAGCCTCTGCTCATGGCTGATCAGCTGGGTGTAGAGCTCGCCCAGGGAGATAGGTTCAACCCTGTTTGCGACAGAAGTGACCACAGAATCGTAGTCGTCGTCGAGGCCTGTGAGGATGTAGGACACCATCTCATCATCTTCAAGACGGCGCCCAGCAGAAGCCATCTCGTCAGCGAGCGACTTCATCTTGGAGTAGTAGTCGGCAATGGAAGAAGTACCCTTGGATGCCGTCGCCAAGGCCATCCTGGTGATGATCAACTTCGCGCGAGATTGAGAGGCAAAGAACCCCTCGATGCCGGCCCACGCCTCGGCGGCCGTAGTCGCGGTGGAGATCTGTTGCAGAATCTCCTTTGAAACGGAGACCAGCAGATAGCTCAGGACCTGTTGGTCCTTTGCGACCCACGTGGTGTACTCCTTGTTGAGGATCGGCGCCGCCTCCTTCTCCCCTCCTTCCTTCTTGGGCAGGAACTTGGCGGGGGGCTCCGCCGTGGGACTGAGGAACTCGTAGACTTCCGCTCCTCTGATTGAGGAGAGGACTTGAGCGCGCCACCCTGGAAAGTTCCCGCGGGTCAGCTTTTCACTGACCGGCAGAAAACCTAGGGAAGCAAGCACGGTGTGCTGCGCGGAGGAGGAGGAGGCCATGGCAAAATCCGTAGGGAAAGTGGCTCTGTATACCATGTAAAGTTTAGGGTTAACGAGTGACCTATCCTTGGCCCTCGGGTATGTGTTAAATAGCACGGGGAACAGCCCCCCGACAGTGGCCTTGTACAGATCAGTTTGTTACAACAAAATACATGTATGATGCTACAATCTAGGAACAAACACATGATAATAGGATACATTGAACCTAGACTACACGGTGGATATCTACCATCTTAACAATGAGTGATGAGCACAACATATGCTGCTCCGCCCTGAGTGGGGGCCGACGACTTGCCTTGCTGGCCTGCGCGGACCTCTGCCCCTGTCCTCTATTATTGCCTTCAGTTTAGATCCGAGTGCAGTGGCATGCTGGGCCATGACAAACTAGTATGTGCGTTTATACGCTTTTCTCATGCTGATCCATCGCAGTGGATCTCCTTCACACGCAAGCCAATTAAGGCCCTGTTTAGATTCTAAAAATTTTGACCTCAAAGTGTCACATCGAATCTTACGGTACATGTATGGAGTACTAAATATAGACGAAAAATAAAACTAATTGCATAGTTGGGTGAGAAATCGCGAGACAAAACTTTTGAACCTAATTAGTCCATAATTAGACACTAATTGCCAAAATACAAACAAAGTGCTACAGTAGCCAAAACCAAAAATTTTTGCCAACTAAACGCGCCCTAAGTCAGATAGAAACACTGTGTAGGAGGAGACTTCACCATCAGACTGAATAAATTCAGTCCCGTGAATGCTCATCACACATTCACACATCGAAGTTCCGCGCATTTATATACTTGAATGAGCAGCCACTGCACGCTGTCAGTAACTTTTTTAGTATGCACTTTCTCCAGCTGAAGTGCAGGTCTCATATTTTGATACGTGAAACAATTTCAAGTTTAACCAAATATATTAAAATACTAGTTTTTTTATACCAAATAAGCGTCATTAGCTTAATCATGTCACCCAATTCTCATCCGGAAACAGATTGCTCTAGCCTGGGTCATGGCCGACGGGACCGTGCCCGCGTCCCGCGCTAGCTGTTGCTTCAATATTATCACCTAATAGAGCAATAAAGTTTTCTTCAAATGCAAGCTTACGAATCATATCAAGAACCATATCATGCATACGACAGCCTGATACTCTGCCATCCCATTCCTCCACTACCTGGATCAGCAAGCTTCTATTAATGAGATCATTGAAGTATCTATCAAATAATGTTTTTCCTCGATCTGATAAATCCTTCGGCTATCCATTTCCATATCAAAGATCCTTTTCGATCTCGTAGTCTTCTGGATATGTACTTAGATATAGTAAGCATGTCCTCAAATCTGGAGGGAGATCATAGTAGCTAAATGAGAGTATTGTCATAGTATCTTCAGCTTCCCTATTACCTCCAGTGTCCAAACCAATAGAGTTGTAGACCATTGACCATTCACACTCTGGTTTACCAGCCAACAAACTAGCCATTGTGATGATTGCTAATGGTATACCAGCACATTTCTTTAGAATTTTCTCAGAAATTTCATGGAACTTTCGGTCTGCACCAGATAACCTTGTATAAAATAATTTCATGGAGTCATCATAGGAAAGTGGCTTTAGCTTGTAAACCTTACCAAATGTTTTGGCAACATCAAAATTACGAGTAGTTGTGATTACTTTACTTCCAAGATTATTCTCAACGACCTCTAGTTCGATTGCTTTCCAAGTGCGTACCTCCCATACATCATCAAAAACAATAAAATACCTATCCACACCAAAGTGGAAGAACCATTGGTTAGTAAAGTTTGACCTTCTGCAGACGCAAGAAATTTGCTATGATTAAAGGAAGTCCGCATGACACATAAAACACATGATCGCGCTAGTAAAAATAAAATACATGACGGAATTTGCTTGATGGTTAATGTTCAAGGATTATTTCTTTTGCAGTTCTAGTATTTTCCTTTGCGTTTTTTGGCACTCAAGGTAATTCCGGATTATGGTAGTGATATTTATGGAAACTACACACCAAAGGGCCTATTTGAAGAAAACTACGTATGTAAGAAGTTAATTTATTATACAGAGCATCTATAGGCATGTTGCAAACATAGGTGACACCCTAAAAATGTGTTTTTCCTAAGATTTATAGTTTCAGATGTGAAACACGTTTTCAAAATCTAAGCTCAATTCATAATTGGAAATGTTTACGAATTTACTTAAACTATGATGTTTAGAAGTGCTAAATGCATTGCCCTTTTATAGTAGTCTAAAAGCAACATACTTAAAAAATGAGCTAGAAGCTGTTAGGTAGAGACTACCGGATAAATGCATTTCTTGTATGCATGGAGTGGAGAAAATCAATCTCAAGAAGTAGTCTGGCATAAATGACGTGGAGATAACATTTTTAGTATAACCTACAACATAGTGTAGCATTGAGTAACCGTGGAGCAATATCTTAAAAGGCACTTGCTAATTACAATTTACAATTGAGTGTCTGTGTTACCTCTTTTTCTTCAGGAATTCTCTCGCATTGCACATGCGAGGGTAAGGCTTGCCACTGACACCCTTCCCTAGACCCCGCACAGAGCGGGAGCTCTCTGCACTGGTGAATGAGGAGCTTGAGGCCTCTTCGAGTGTTGTGAATGTCCATATACTTTTCACCATCAAGATGAAAGAGAATATCCATGAAAACTTTTACCAAGTCATAATCCCGACCAATTGAAATGAAAGCCCCGCAGTCATACTGTGACTTAAGCTTCTCATACACAGCCTTGGCAAGGGTTGATTTTCCTAATCCTCCAACTCCAACAATAGAAACCTTCTTCATCTTCTGGTTCGAGGTACCATCATCTGGTTGCAACGTCATCAGCATGGATACGAGCTCATCCCTTGACTTGTCGACGCCAGTAAGTTGCGTCACTTGTTTGTACATAGCTTTAAGGCGAGGATCAATAGTTGATGTTGTTGTGAGTGGCTTGCACATAATGTCATCAAATTTGTACTTTTGACGCCTTTCGGCTACCCTCCTCGAGATGCTTCTTGATGTCTTCGATGGCACCAGCAATATTGCGACGAGCCTTGGCCTTGCCGAACACTTTACCCATCTTCTTCATGGCGCGTTTCAGCCTGCTGGGGTCGGCAGCACTACGCCAGATTTGCACATCACTACCGGCATCATCACTGCCGGATTTGTGAGAACCGGCAGTGATGTACCTTCACTGCCGGTTATGAGCTTGAAAATGAAAAAATGATTGGGGCTGGGCTAAAACCAGCAGTGAAGGACCACATCACTACCGGTTTGTGGCTTGAACCGACAGTGTTTTGGCGACCACTCATCACTGTCGGTTTAAGCCAAGAGCCGATAATGATTGGGCTCGATCACTGTCAGTTCTAGCCAAGAACCGACGGTGATAAGCCTACAACACAAAAAGGCTGCAACCGTCCTCTCCTTCCTCCTCTCTTCCATCCCGAGAACAGAGGCGCGCATTTGGACCCTTCCCTCCATTGTTGCGGCTGCTCTTCACCATGAAGCTAGTGCTTGGATTTTGAAGAATGGCTTGATCTTTTTGCTTTAAGGTTAGTAACAAACATCCACTCCTTTGATTTTGTTGCTTAATTAGCTTCGTTTTGATGGCTACATTGCTTGATTCTCATTCTAGTTCTTTCTCCATTCTAGAGAGCACTTTTCCAATTGGACATTTGTGCAAGGCTCAAATTGTAGTGAATCCATCATCCAAACGGTTGGTGTCTATGAACACATTTAAATTCCTAGCTAATTATTCCATGGTGGTCAAGATCATCATTGTTAGTATGTGATGCTATAATTAGTTCTTAGAAGTAGAGTAGAATAGATGTTCTTCATTATTGCGCAATAATTATTTTTTACTACGATTTTCAATTTACAGGGCCGGGGCTACCAATTTCAATTTTCCAATAATTAGTGTACAATAATGTTTTCCAAAAATGGTACTTTCGAGCTACAATTGTTGTTCATGAAGCTCGATTTCTTATTAATTCTTTGTAATTATTGTCTCAATATTTTTTGTGCAGAGATGGATCGAGAGTGGATGCATCTGTCCTGAACGGATAAGCGGTACATGCATGGCGTCAGCCAGTTTATCACCGATGCCAAAGCCCATGCTGGGAATGGGAACCCTATCTTCTGCCCATGCAAAGATTGCAAGAATCATAGGAACTTTCGTCAAATTGAGTCTATACGATCGCACTTGATTACCAGGGGGTTCATGCCAAACCATACGATATGGACTATGCATGGTGAGGTTGGTGTGAATGTTCTGTAGGAAAAAGATGATGTGGACATGCCTGACGTAGCCATCCACGATGCTGATGAGGAGCTCGGTGTCAATATGGAACCTATGACCACAGTTAATAATGTGTTTAGGAACACGCTAGCTGACGACACCGAGGATAACGATGGGATTTCTCAGCTGTTACGTAATATAGAGACCGGATGTCTTAGTGAAAGACAACTGAGAAAGCTAGAGAAAATGAGACAAGATGGCAAACCATCATTGTATAGGAATTGTCCAATGAGCAAATTGGAAGCCGACATCATGCTGTTAGAGTTCAAATCGACAAACGAATTGAGCGATAAAGGCTTCAATCAGTTGTTAGGTATAATAAGGAAAATGCTCCAAGAAAAAAAAATGAGTTGCCAGAAAAGACATACTTGGCCAAGCAAATAATCTGGCCCATCGACCTCGAGGTTGAAAAATCCACGCGTGTTCCAATGATTGCATATTGTACCATGAAGAAAAATATAAAGACTTGGACAAGTGCCCCAAGTGTGAATCTCCACGGTACAAGGAAGGACCGTCAGATGAGGGTACCAAGACTAGAGGAGGTTCCATAAAGGTCGTTTGCTATTTCCCTATAGCTCCCCGGGTGCATAGGCTGTTTGTATGTGCAAAGTCAGCCAAGCTGTTGCGCTGGCATGGCGAAGAGCATAAGAAAGATACAATGATGGGGCACCCCGTCGATGGGCATGACTGGAGGACTATCAATACTATGTTCTATAAGGACATCGGTGGAGAGGTAAGGCACCTTTGGTTTGCTTTGAGCACAGATGGGATGAATCCTTTCGACCAGGTTAGAAGCAATCGTAGCACCTGGCCAGTGACGCTCTGTATATACAACCTTCCACCTTGGGTCTGTATGAAGCGGTCATACATCCAGATGCCACTACTGATCCAAGGGCCAAGACAACCTGAGAATGACATCGATGTGTTTCTAGAACCAGTGATCGATGAACTAGTGGAGATGTTTTAAAAGGATGTGCCGGATGTTTGGGACGAGTACAAAAAGGAACATGTCACTATCAAGGGAGTACTTATCGCTACAATCACTGACCTGCCAGGTCAAGGTTCGTTGTCCGGAGAGAAGACAAAAGGCTATACTGGATGTGTCGAGTGCTTGGACGACACCGATGCTGTAAATTTGCCAAATAACTCAAAGATAGTTTATATGGGACACCGTAGGTTCCTACCTAAGAATCACCCTTACCGCAGGAAAAGAAAAGATTTCAACGGTACTATTGAGAAACGCTTAGCTCCAAAATATTAAGATAGGCATGCGATACTTCGAGAACTCAACAAACTGGAGGTTGTCCTTGGGAAGGGAGACAATGCAGTAGCAGCGCCTGATGGGAGCGTTTGGAAGAAAAAATCGGTTTTCTGGAAACTACCTTACTGGCCATTTCTGAGTGTACGCCACTATCTTGAGCCCAAGCACATCACTAAAAACGTGTGCGCTAACACTCTTAACACCTTGATGGACACCGCGGGGACATCGAAGGATTAACTAGCCACACGCCTGGACATGCAACACATGGGAATCACGAAGGAGCTGCATCTCGTGGAGCTAGAGAATGGTCAGTTCGAACTTCCGGTTGCGTCATGGACATTGAAGAAGGAAGAAAAGCGTGCGCTTATTTCGTGTAACATTTGTTGGACAACTAGAAATATACATTCCGGTGTCATATTCGTCTCAAACTTTTTCTTAGGCTTCCATGTGCCACGTGTGAAGGAAACACCTAGTTTGGGATTTTTCGGAGATGGTTTGCTACTTTCTGATGTTTAATTGAATTTTCGTGTGGCGACATCGTTTAATTATAGGTTGAACTGAGTCTACCCACGAAAAGATCCGGAATGGTGCTAAACTTTTACACAGGCTCTAATGTGCCCTAGGGATATGAATTTTGTGGAGGTGGATGACAAAATCTATTGGGTCCAAGATGAAATTCACCCTCTTTTGTCTCATTCGGCACAGAGAAAAATATAATAAATAAAAAAACTAATAAGAAAAACCTCAGATCCTGTGTGGGGTCTTAATTTGGGTGTACATGCTTGGCTAAAAAATTTCAAGCCATTTCAATATAGGCAGAGTATACATGCTTCACAGAGCTACCTGTGCCTTTTCATCGAACCATGACTATACACATAGGTTATCAAGGTTTCTGTGGTTCATAGGCATTCCGGTGTCGTATTGGTCTCAAACTTTTTCTTAGGCTTGCACGTGCCACGTGTGAAGGAAACACCAAGTTTGGGATTTTCCGGAGATGGTTTGCTACTTTATGAGGTTTAATTGAATTTTCCGCGCGACGACACCGTTTAATTATAGGTTGAACTGAGTCTACCCATGAAAGATCCAGAATGGTGCCAAACTTTTACACAGGCTCTAATGTGCCCTAGAGATAAGAATTTTGTGGAGGTGGATGAAAAAATCTATTGGGTCCAAGATGAAATTCACCCTCTTTTGTCTCATTCGGCATAGAGAAAAATATAATAAATAAGAAAACTGATCAGAAAAACCTAAGATCCTATATGGGGTCTTAATTTGGGTGTACATGCTTGCCAAAAAAATTTCAAGCCATTTCGACATAGGTGGAGTATACATGCTTCACAGAGGTACATGTGCCCTTTTATCGAACCATGACTATACACATACGTCATCAAGGTTTCTGTGTGTCGGGTACCATAAAAAGGGGTCCCCTAAGCAAGAACCGAAAAAATTGCTTAGACCCTGTCAAAATCAAAGCCAAGGCACAACTACCGGCAAACCCCCGCCTTGTCCGAGGCTACCGATTCTCCGTCTCGCTCGAGGCCCCGCACGTAAGGCCTCGGACGGGGAACCGATTCTCCATCTCGCTCGAGGCCCCGCACGTAAGGCCTCGGACAGAGAACCGATTCTCCGTCTCGCTCGAGGCCCCGCATGTAAGGCCTCAGACAGGGAACCGATTCTCCGTCTCGCTCGAGGCCTCGCACGTAAGGCCTCAGACGGGGAACCGATTCTCCATCTCGCTCAAGGCCCCACATGCAAGGCCTCGGGCGAGGTGCCGATTCTCCGCCTCGCTCGAGGCTGGCTCGGCAACAACCCAGTCGCCCCCGCCTCGACTGATTTCCCTGACAGAACGTCACATCCAACTCGCACGACCAACCACTCCCGCGACGTCAGTCGGACGACGGCTCGACACAGCGGAGTGACCGACAAGATGGGAGTCGCATCGACACCATGCCGCCCAGGACAAGACGAGGTAGGGGTTACCGGCTGCCCAAGACAGGACAGGATGAGGCCTAGGATAGAGGCTTAGGGGCGAACACATAGACGCTCACACGAGAAACACACGCACAAGCAACGTGCAACACTCTGTAACACGCACGCTCCCTCGTTGCTTGAGATCAACATCTCAAGCAACACACGCACTCCACGCAAAGACTTGGGATTAGCTCCCTCTCACCCAGCTTGTAACCCCCTACTACAAGCACTTTGGTGCAAGGAATATAAGATCGATCTCTTAGACTGGACGTAGGGCACCTATTGCCTGAATCAGTATAAACCTTGTGTCTCTTTGCATCACCATCCGGGATTAGGGGCATGCAGTACATTTTCACTAGTTGGTTGAGGGCCTGCTGGTCCAAAACACTGACAGTTGGCACGCCAGGTAGGGGGCTACTGCGTGTCAGCTTCATCATCCCAATAAGTTCCGGATGGCAGACCCCATACGACCACTGTGTCTCGGCATGGTGATCTGGTCAGGAGCCTAGAGTTCATGTCTCTAGGCTGTGAGTACGATATGGTGCTCCTCATGCCCAGAGCCCCATCGACCAAGGACGACACCATGCACCAGTAGCCCAAGCGCGGGCGGCGCCCAGGCCGCCGCTCTCGTCGCGCTTGCCAGGCACGACGTGGGCGGGACCACCCTAACACCACGCAAGATCAGGACGACGCACTGCGCTCCGCTGGTACCCCATGCCCGGCTGATGGTACGGTGTCCCTGGTTGGGGACCTATTGAAAGCTCTAGTTTGGTTTTGGTGAATTGATGAAACCCTAAGTGCTAACCTAGTTTATCAAGTGATCATGAGATAGGTAGCACACTTCAAGTAGAGAAGCTTATGAAGATCATAGCATGACAATGGTGGTGGCATGGAGATGATCAAGGGCTTAAACTTGAAAAGAAGAAAGAGAAAAACAAAAAGCTCAAGGCAAAGGTATTATTCGTAGGAGCTATTTTGTTTTGGTGATCAAGATACTTAGAGAGTGTGATCACATTTAGGTTTGATAGCCATACTATTAAGAGGGGTGAAACTCGTATCGGAATATGGTTATCAAAGTGCCACTAGATGCTCTAACTCATTGCATATGCATTTAGGATCTAGTGGAATGCTAACACCCTTGATAATATTTGTGAAAATATGCTAACACATGTGCACAAGGTGATACACTTGGTGGTTGGCACATTGGAGCAAGGGTGAAGAAGTTAGAAGTGAAAACAGAGGAGATGCCAGCGTCGGTCAAGTGACCGGACGCTGGATCCAAAAGCACCGGACGCTGACTGCCTACGTCCGGTCGTGTTGACTGGCGGTACAGAGGCTAGGGTTTACCACTGGACGCTGGGCTGTGTTCGGTCGAGGTGGACCGGACGCGTCCGGTTGAGGAAAACTAGTTTTCGACCGTTACTGTACTCGACCGGACACTGAGGCTCCAGCGTCCGGTCAGTTCTTCCGGAGCGTCCGGTCAGGTTCATAGCCGTTGAAAACTGACGAACAGCGTTTGAAGCTGGTGACACGTGGCATCCATCAGTGGACTGGATGCTGAGTCCAGGGTCCGGTCAGTCGGACCGGAGCGTCCGGTCAGAGCGCAGTGTGCCTAGTGAAGGGGTACAACGGCTCTATTTCGTGGGGGCTTCTATTTAAGCCCCATGGCCGGTTGTGGCTCATATCTTTGGCCATTTTCATTGACATAGCAACCTTGTGAGCCTAGCCAAAGTCCTCCCACTCATCTCCATCATTGATTCATCATCATAGTGAGATTGGGAGTGAATCCAAGTGCATTGCTTGAGTGATTGCATCTAGAGGCACTTGGTGTTCGTGTTTCACTACGGATTTCGCTTGTTACTCTTGGTGGTTGCCGCCACCTAGATGGCTTGGAGCAGCGAGGATCGTTGAGCGGAGGGCGGTGATTGTCTCCGGCTCCGATCGTGGTGATTGTGAGGGGTTCTTGACCTTTCCCCGGCGGAGCGCCAAAAGGTACTCTAGTGAATTGCTCGTGGCTTGTGTGATCCTCATCTTGTGTTGATTGTGCGGCACCCTATTGAGGGTTTGGCGTGTGAAGCCAATTAGCGCGTGAACCTCCAAGTGAGTGAATCGCCACAACGAGGAGTAGCTTGCCGGCAAGCAAGTGAACCTCGGTAAAAATCATTGTGTTCATCTTTGATTCCGAGGTGATTGGTCTTCATTGTTATTCATCCTAGTGATTGATTGGTTCACTCCTATATGGTGGTATAACTATCTTGATCGATCTCTTTACATTATCGCAAACTAGTTGACAAGCTCTTTAGTGTAACTAGTTGTGAGAGCTTGCTTGCTTGGTTGGTGTGGCTCTTTAGTTAGCCTTTGAGAGCACACTAACATAGGGTAGTGTCATACCTCTTGTGTGAATCGACACTATTTAAACTAGAATTGTGGTAGGTGGCTTGCATTTTGAGTACGCTAGCGCAACACTTGCTTCGCCTCATAATTGTCTAACCTTTTGTTAAGTGTTGTTGTAGAAATTTTTATTAGGCTATTCACCCCCCCTCTAGCCATTAGGACCTTTCACCTGTCCAGCTTAAGCCTGGGCAAGGGAAAGATGTCGGCGGCATGCAGCGACGCCCCATCATCAAGCTCTGCCCCGCCACCTCCTGAGGGGTCGACTCCAGTAGAGCGGAGCCTGGTGATGGCACCATCCCCGTATCCTTTTGGGTTGAGAAATGCCACCGCCATCTACGCTTCCGCCTACGCTTCCACTCACGCGGAGCCCTCAGGACACCACCAACGCTTTGCCCTCGACCTCAACGCCACAACTTTGACCCACACCCACGCTGACTCCTCGGAGGAGGATGAGGCGTGGGCCGGAGCGGACTTCTCCAGGCTTCGCGACCTTGAAGCCATGCGCCGCTTCTTGGCTGTGAGAGACTACTGCTTCGGCTACTCCGACTCCGACGATGAAGGCACTTATGACCCCACTCGCGAGTGTTTCCACATCGGGCTCGGGATGCCAAGAGCGGGCGATGAGGACGAAGGGGCAGGCAATCGCTCCCCGCACCGTGAAGGGGCAGGCGACGCCACACCTCCACGCATCGAGCCCCTAGCGGCGCGGAATGAGAGCCCCGCCCACGAGGAACTTCAACGCCTTGACCTGGAGCTGCTCCGCGAGCTCCAGGCCAAGGTCAAGCAGGACCGACTCCTTCTGCAGTAGCTCCGAGACACCCTCGAGCAAGAGCATCGGGGTCGCGGTAATGGCGGAGCAGCCCGGCAGAGGGCTCACGACATCAACCGCCACATCAACAACGACGAAAGGGGCGAGCAACCCCCTATCTTCAATCATGCCAGCCAGAACATCGCGACAGCAGCGATGCTACTCCAAATGATGCCCGAGCCCTCTACCACGGAGGGACGACTGGTCCACGGTGAGCTCCGAGACCTCCTTGAGACTGCCGCGGTGCAGCAGGCCGAGAGTTCCACCTCTAGACGGCGCGGAGGCGCCTCGGAACTACCCGTGGCATCGCCTCGGTAGGGTAGGGAGGCCTCGGTTCATCCCGAGCCACTCGAGCACCGACGGCCAACAGAGCCCCCTCGGTGCACGATCACCTTGGCAACCGACGCGAGGCACAAGGTGACCACGACGTGGTTAGCAGGCGACAGCGCCACGACAATGAGGGGCCCGCCCGAGGCTACCAACCGCACCGAGGCAGTCGCTACGATAGTGGGGAGGACCGCAGCCCTTCTCCTAGGCCACCTGGCCCTCGAATCTTTAGCAGGGCCATCCGCAGCGCTCACTTCTTGGCCCGGTTTCGGCAACCGGCCAACCTCACAAAATACAGCGGCGAGACCAACCCCGAGCTGTGGCTGGCCGATTACCACCTGGCTTGTTAGCTAGGCGGTGCGGACGATGACCTGCTCATCATCCACAACCTCCCGTTGTTCCTGTCAGACTCGGTGCGAGCCTGGCTCGAACACCTCCCTCCCTCGTAGATCCACAACTAGCGCGACTTGGTAAAGGTCTTCATCGGGAATTTCCAGGGCACATACGTGCGCCCAGGAAACTCCTGGGACCTCAAGAGTTGTCGCCAGGGTCCGAACGAGTCTCTCTGAGACTTCATCTGATGCTTCTCCAAGCAGTGCACCGAGTTGCCCAGCGTCGGTGACTCAGAAATTGTCCAGGCTTTCCTCTCCGGCACCACCTGCCGAGACCTGGTCCGAGAGTTAGGCCGAAACATGCCGACCTCGGCGGCCGCGCTCCTCGACATCACCACCAACTTTGCCTCGGGCGAAGAGGTTGTTGGGGCCATCTTCCCTGACAACGACGCCAGGGGGAAGCGGAGGGATGAGGCCCCCGGGGCCTCGGCTCCCCACCTCCCCAAGAAAAAGAAAAAGGGTCGCCAGGGGAAGCAGGAGGTCCTCGAGGCTGGTCTAGTCGCGGCCACAGAGCGCAAGAATCCCCGAGGCCCCAGAGGCCCCGGGCTCTTCGACGACATGCTTAGGAAGCCCTGCCCTTACCACCAGGGCCTGGTGAAGCGCACCCTCAAAGAGTGCACCATGCTCCGGTGTTACTACGCCAAGCTCGGACTCCCCAATGACGACGCCAAAAAGAGGGACGCCGGCGATAGGGACAACGGGTTCCCCAAGGTGCACAACGCCTTCACGATCTTTGGCGGGCCTTCGGCGTGCCTCACGGCGCGCTAGCGAAAGAGGGAGCACCGGGAGGTCTTCTTGGTGAAGGTGGCCACTCCCCGGTACCTCAACTGGTCTCAGGAGGCGATCACCTTTGATCGGGATGACCACCCTAATTATGTCCCAAACCCCGAGCAGTACCCACTTGTTGTCGACCCGATCATTGGCAACACCCGGCTCACCAAGGTGTTGATGGACGGAGGCAGTGGCCTCAACATCCTCTACGCCAACACCCAGGAGCTCCTAGAGCTTGACCAGTCATAGCTCCGGGGTGATGCCGCGCCTTTCCACGGCATCATGCCGAGGAAACGCACGTGACCCCTCGGGCGCATCGACTTGACCATTTGCTTCGGCACTCCCTCCAATTACGGCAAGGAGGTCCTCACCTTCGAGGTGGTTGGGTTCAAGGGAACCTACCACGCCATTCTAGGGCACCCATGCTACGCCAAGTTCATGGTGGTCCCCAACTACACCTACCTCAAGCTCAAGATGCCGGGTCCCAATGGCGTCATCACCATCGAGTCCACATACGAGCATGCATACGACTGCGACGTCGAATGCATCGAGTACGCCGAGGCTATCATAGAGGCCGAGACCCTCATCGTCAACCTCAACCGGCTTGGTAGCGAGGCGCCTGACTCCAAGCATTGCGCCGGGACTTTTGAGCCCACGGAGGCCGTCAAACTCGTCCTGGTCAACCCCGCCTGCTCTGACGACCGGGCGTTGAGGATCAGCGCCACCCTCGACATCAAATAGGAAGCCGTGCTTGTCAACTTTCTTCGCGCGAATGTCGATGTATTCGTGTGGAGTCCCTCGGACATGCCGGGCATACCGAGGGAGGTCGCCGAGCATGCCTTGGACATCCGGGCCGGCTCCAGACCGGTGAAGCAGCGCATGCGCCGATTTGACGAGGAAAAGCGCAGGGCCATCGGCAAGGAGGTGTAGAGTCTTTTGGTGGCCGAATTCATCAAGGAAGTGTCCCATCCAGAGTGGTTAGCTAATCCTGTATTAGTTAAGAAGAAAAATGGGAAGTGGAGAATGTGTGTAGACTACACCGGTTTGAATAAAGCACGTCCAAAAGTCCCTTTCCCGTTACCTCGAATCGACCAAATCATTGACTCCACTGCGGGATGCGAAACCCTATCTTTCCTTGATGCGTATTCCAGTTACCATCAAATCAAGATGAAAGAATCCGACCAGCTCACGACCTCTTTCATCACGCCATTCGGCATGTACTGCTATGTGACTATGCCGTTCGGCCTCAGGAACACAGGGGCCACATACCAGCGGTGCATGACCTAGGTCTTTGGCGAGCACATCGGGCGAACCATTGAGGCCTACGTGGATGACATCGTGGTCAAGTCTAGGAAGGCCAGTGATCTCATTGATGACCTAAAGATAGCCTTCAAATGCCTTAGAGAGAAGGGCATCAAGCTTAACCCCGAGAAGTGTGTCTTTGGGGTGCCCCGAGGCATGCTCTTGGGATTCATAGTCTCGGAGCACGGCATCGAGGCCAACCCAGAGAAGGTCTTGGCCATGACCAGCATGGGACCAATCCGAGACCTCAAGGGAGTACAGAGGGTTATGGGATGCCTTGCGGCCCTGAGCTGCTTCATCTCGCGCCTTGGCGAAAAAGGCTTGTCTCTGTACCACCTCTTGAGAAAATCCGAATGCTTTTCTTGGACCCCCGAGGCCGAAGAAGCCCTCGCCAAGCTCAAGGCACTGCTCACCAATCCTCCCAACCTGGTGCCGCCGACCAAGGGCGAGGCCCTCTTGCTCTACATCCCCGCAACAACCCAAGTAGTCAGCGTGGCCATAGTGGTCGAGAGGCAGGAAGAAGGGCATGCTTTACCCGTCCAACGACCTATTTACTTCATCAGCGAAGTGCTCTCCGAGACCAAGACACGCTACCCCCACATCCAAAAACTGATCTACGCCATAGTCTTGGCTCGACGCAAGCTGCGTCACTACTTCGAGTCCCACCCAGTGACCGTGGTATCGTCTTTCCCCCTGGGAGAGATAATCCATAACCGGGAGGCCTCAGGTAGGATAGCCAAGTGGGCCGTGGAACTCATGGGGGAAACACTGTCTTTCGCACCTCGGAAGGCAATTAAATCCCAGGTCTTGGCCGATTTTGTGGCAGAGTGGACCAACACCCAACTGCCACCTACTCAAGTCCAGGCAGCATGCTGGACCATGTGCTTCGATGGGTCCCTAATGAAGACCGGGGCAGCCGCGGGTCTGCTCTTCATCTCACCCCTCGGAGTGCACATGCGCTACATGATTCGGCTCCACTTCGCCGCCTCCAACAACGCAGCCGAGTATGAAGCCCTCGTCAACGGCTTGAAGATCACCATTGAACTTGGAGTACGATGTCTCGACGTATAGGGTGATTCGCAGCTCGTCGTCGATCAAGTGATGAAGGAGTCGAACTGCCATGACCCCAAAATGGAGGCATACTGCAAGCTGGTACATCACCTTGAAGACAAGTTCGACAGTCTCGAACTCAACCACATCGCGCGAAAATTTAATGAGGCCACGGACGAACTGGCAAAGATGGCATCGGCGTGGGCCCCGGTCCCCCCGAATGTCTTCGCCAGAGACCTCCACAAGCCTTCCATCGACTACGCCTCGGCGGAGGAAGAGGGCCCACCGGTCGAGCCCACCGCAGGGCCCGAGGCCCCCTCTATCACCGAGACCCCTTCGGCCGAGCCCGAGGTCATGGAAGTCAACGCGGAGCCTCCCGAGGCCAACCAGGGCACGGACTGGCGAGCCCCATTCCTTGATTGCCTCATTCGAGGAGAGCTTCCTGCAGACAAGACCAAAGCCCGATGGCTTGCATGATAAGCCAAAACCTACGTCGTCAGCAACAGCAAGTTGTACAGGCGAAGCCCATTTGGCGTCCTCCAACGATGCATCACCACCGAGGCAGGTCAAGCCCTACTTTGGGACTTGCATGCGGGAGCTTGCGGGCACCATGCAGCGCCTCGGATGCTCGTCGGAAATGCCTTCCACCAAGGTTTCTACTGGCCAACGGCAGTTGCTGACGCCACCAAGTTGGTACGCTCCTGTGAGGGGTGCCAGTACTATGCGTGGCAGAGGCACCTCCCGGCCCAAGCCCTCCAAACCATCCCCATTACATGGCCATTCGCCGTGTGGGGGCTCGACATTGTTGGGCCCCTACAGAAGGCCCCCGGGGGCTACACCCATCTGCTGGTAGCGATCGATAAGTTCTCCAAGTGGATCAAGGCTCGTCCGATCAATCGAATCAAATCCGAGCAAGCGGTGCTGTTCTTCACCGATATCATCCACAGGTTCAGAGTCCCAAACACCATCATCACTGACAATGGGACACAATTCACCGGCCACAAGTTCCTGACGTTCTGCGACGACCACCACATCCGTGTGGCCTAGTCGGCCATAGGACACCCTAGGACAAACGGCCAAGTAGAACCCGCCAACGGCATGATCCTACAAGGCCTCAAGCCAAGAATATACGACCGGTTGAAGAAATTTGGCAAGAAATGGCTTGCCGAACTCCCGTCTATCGTCTGGAGCCTAAGGAACACTTCGAGCCGAGCCACGGGGTTCACACCGTTCTTCCTGGTCTATGGAGCCGAGGCCATCCTCCCCACTGACTTGGAGTACGGTTCCCCGAGGCTATAGGCCTACAATGAGCGAAGCAACTGCACTGCCCGCGAGGATGCCCTCGATCAACTGGAGGAAGCCCAAGACATCGCGCTGCTACACTCGGCCAAGTACCAGCAATCCCTACGACGCTATCAAGCCCGGCTCATTCGGAGCCGAGACCTGAAGGTCGGCGACCTGGTGCTGAGACTGAGGCAGAGCAACAAGGGCCGCCACAAGCTGACCCCGCCATGGGAAGGGCCGTACATCGTCGCCCAAGTGCTAAAGCCCGGGACCTACAAGCTGGCCAACAAAAAAGGCAAGATCTTCACCAACGCTTGGAACATAGAACAACTACGTCGCTTCTACCCTTAAATTTCCAAGCATTCTATACATTGTTTCTCGAAATACAATAAAGAAGCGTTCTTTAGTTGTTTTAATTTTTCGAGAAACCCCCGAGCCCATCGATGGGGGATCGGCGTTATGATAATGCTATAAGGGAGACTCGGCTCTACCTCTGTAGAGGTGCCCATCACGGGGCTCTAACAAGACTTAGCTCTGCCTCTGCAGAACTGAGCCTCCCTCGGGGGCTAGAAGGGGGGAACCCTGGGGGAACCCCCCTAAGTCCCAGGCACCTTTTTTTAATCGTTTTTCGAATAAATTTCTACGCCAAACTCTCCAGCGTGCTCTGACAAATCGATTGTAAAAAACCTAAGGACCAAAAGTCTGTCCTAGGGCCAAAAGGTCGGCCGAGCCGTGAGACAGCCTACGCCTCCGGGCTATGGCAACTCCCTAACCACCTTTTGCCCGAGGGACAGCTTAGGCTCCGAGGAAGTTTTTTGCAAGTAATATGTTCAGAGACAAGGCAGAGGGCAGAGGCTCGGAAATACAATAAAAACGATTAAAAAACGTATACACATGAGTACTTTAAAAAGGCCTCGACGACCACAAGTGTTACGGTACAATAATCTAAATCCTAATCTGTTTGCATGGCCCTTCTAGCCCAGGTCAAGGCTCAGGGTCCCCAGCGTCGGCGGAGGGCGTGGGAGGAACCACCTCCTCTTCGAACAGCTTGGCCAGTGCCGTGCCGGGGCCCTCAGCCGCCTTCATCAGCTTTGTGACCTCCGCATCGGCCTCCTCATCATCCTCAGCCAAGATGTAGCCATCACTGACGGCCACGAGATCGACGCCAGCGTAGTGCGAGGAGACGACGGCCAGGGTGCGCTTGACGCCTATGTGCAGCGCCCCCCGGAGTCACTCGCGCACTTGGCCGCTCAACGCGATCAAGCGGCTCCCAAGGGAGCTGCCCGACTCGACCTCTTCAACCTCCAGGGCCTCGTAGGCGGTACGGGCAGCAACCTACAGCACGTTGTGCCCCAGGATCTCGGCCTCAAGCACCGCCTGCACTGCGACGGAGGCCTCGGCTGCACGGGCGACCTCCTTCTCCAACCCTGCACCCAAGACAAGCAGGATGGGGTTAAGTGCAAAAGAAAATAAGCCAAATAAGGGCGAAGGCCTACGGGACTCACCCTCGGCTTTCTCATTCCAGCGCTGGACCTCGACTCGAGAGGCCTTGGCTTTTTCCTTCTAGCGCTGGATCTCGATCTGACAAGCCTCGACCGCCCTGGAAGCCTCCTTCTCCAGCTCTGCATCGCATCAGGGAGTTAGGGGTCGAATGCAGGAAAAACAAATAAAACAAGGGGAACAGGACTCACCCCCTGCCTTTCCCTTCTAGACTAAAGCCTCGGCCTGGGAGGCCTTGGCCACCTTGAGGGCCTCCGCCAGGGTGCCTTTTGTCAGCAGGTGCGCGCCCTGCTCCGCCCCTAGCTGCCCGACGACGGCCTTGGCAGAGACCTCCAATTGTGCGGCCCAAGACCCGAAGGCGTCCCGCTCGCCGGCCACCCGGGTCAACTCCTCCTCTAGCTCCTTGATCCGTGCCGCCAATGGGGCGGCCTGCTCCTGAGCCATGGCCGCCTTGGCCTTCATATCAGCACAGCGAAGGCGGAGATCCTCCACCTCCGCGCTCCGCGCCGACAGAAGCTCATTGGCATTTGCGAGCAGGTTCTTCTGTTGCCGGAGCTGGTCCCAGATGTCCCTCTCCTGTCGGAGGAACAACGACTTCCTGAGGGACCGGGCCTCGAGCTCCTGGATAGGCAGAACAGGGGTCATGCACAGCGAGAAAACTCAGAAAAAGATGACACCGCACGAGAAAAGAAGACGCGTACCTGGGCAACACTGGGCAGATCGTCAGCCATGATAGACAGTGCTGTCTGTAGCATTCGCTCCGCTAGATGGCGGTATTGCTCGAAAGAGCTCCAGCGCCCCCTCGCCCGCGTCCTCGACGGCGAATAGAGGCTCCCCTTTAGGGTCATCCCGGCTCCGCCACAAGACACGCGGGTGATCCCACCCAAGGGGCTCGGGTTGTACCTGCACGAGGGCCAAGCTTCGCTCACTAGAGGTCGGAGCTGGCTGCTCCACGGTGCTGGCCGCCTCGGCGTCCACCACCTCCTTCCCCCGGGAAGTATCGTCGGAGGAGATCGAGTGGACCTCCACTTCCCGGGCGCTCTCCTGCCCCGCCTCCGTCTCTGCTTCCTGGGCCGCCGGCTTCGCCGCGCTCACGCTAGCCTCCACCACCCCAGCCTCGGTGGCCCCGAGGGCTCCAGCCTCCGCCACCTCGGCCTCGGTGGTCCTGGGTGCCTCGGCCTCCGTTGCCTTGGCCTCAGAAGTCCGAGGGGCCTCGGCCTCGCCCTCGGTGGCCTCGGCGACTGAGGGCGCCTCGGCCCCATCTGACTCGCGGGCCTCGGCCTCATGGGGCATAAACTCCTCCTCCTCCGCTTGCTTCGTGGCCGCCTCGGTAGCCTCTCCCTGGGTGACCGGCTCCTTCGGGTCGGCCCTTGCCGACGCCGCGCCACGTTGTATGGCGGCTTGCGCCTCCACCACCCATTGGGCGGTGGAGCTGGTGCTCACCTTGAGCGCCTTACGTGGCACCAGGGCGGGCACTTCTGCCTGACGCTTCTGGCTAAAGGTAAAACACCGACAAGGTCAACATACGACCAAGGAACGAATGGGAGATGCTGCCAACTCCGCCGAAAAAACACTCACCTCGAATGGGGACACAACCGCTTTGGCACTGCGTACCTCCTCTGCGGTGGTGGTGGCTTGGCCTTCGTGTCCGCCGGTGCCGGCTAGCCCTCACCAGACTCCAGCGCCCCCTCAACCCTCTGTGGGGGTGGTTGCGTCACCCCCACCGCCGCCTGCTCCACCTCCACCGTCGAGCCCACCGGGCTGACAGCGCGCTTCCCTAACGCCCGTGCCTCTGGCGCGTCAGCCTCGGCCCCGGGGCGGGCGATCGCCGGCCCCGAGGTGTCCTCTCCCCCTCCCCCTGGAAGCGACGGGCTGCTCACCGATGCCCCAAACACCGTACCCCTGATGTCAGGGAGATGGTCCAGGAAACCCTACCCTGCCTTGCTCTTGTCGTCGTCGCTCGAGGAGTCCGACAACGACAGTGACGGGGACGACTCCACCGGGAGACCATCGTGCCTCTGCTACCGACGACACTTCTCTAGCTCTTCGCGCTCAAGGTTCTTCCTCTTGCGCCTTGCCTCCTCAGTGTCCTTCCGCTTCTTCTGTGCCTCGGCATGCGCCCTGTTCACCGCCCGCCGCTCTACGTCCTCGGGAACGGGCGACGGGGAGGCTCGCACATCCCTCATCCCCTGCAGGAACGGTGAACACAAGTAAGGGAACAGGAAACAGTGAGGAACGAGGAGGCCTCAAGGGCCGCAGCAGCGCGTGACTTACTAGAGAGAGGTACCCCCGCGATGGGCGCATCGCAAATGGGGTCAGACCACCGCTCCTCAGCCGCCCCTCCACCATCTCTCTCACCCGACGTAGAATCTCCTCGTCGGAGAGAGCGATGGCGGACATCCGGATGCCCTCGATCGGCTCATCCGGTGTCATGTCGAACAGGCGCTGCCGCCGAGCCATCAGCGGCAGCACCCTCCGGCGGTGGAAGGCCACCACGACCACAGCCGCCGTAAGGCCGCGGCTACGCAGCCTCTCCAGCCCCTCTAGGAGTGGATGCAGCTTGGGCTGCTCAACCACCGGGATGCCATACCTCCACTTCTCTAGCTGGCTCTCCACAACCCGCCCAGTGTAGGGGGGAAGTCCACCGTCGTCGTTGCGGAGGTAGAACCAGCTGTTGTACCAGCGGCGGTTGGACGACGCGAGCTGGGCCGGGATGTAGAGATGCTGCCGGTCTTGGCACACTTGGAGAGTGCAGCCACCGGCCCTCATCGCCTTCCTCATGCCCATCGTGCCCGTCGGCTTGGTGGTATGCCCCGCCCGGAAGAGGTGGAGCCACAGCTCCCAGTGGGGGGCGATGCCCATGTACCCCTTGCAGACGGCGACGAAGATGGCCACCTACGCGATGGAGTTGGGGTTCAAGTTATGAAGCTCCATGCCATAATAGTGCAGGAGTCCCCACATGAACCAGTCCGCCGGCAGGCCGAAGCCATGCTCATGGAAGGCCACGAAGCTCACGATGTACCCGTCGCGTGGCCTCAGCTCCAGCTCGCCCCCCGGAGCAATCCACTCTGGTCTGTTGGGGTCGGTAACCGTGTAGAGAAGGCCATCGTCGACGAGCAACTACAGCGTCTCCATGGACACGTCAGACAGAACCCAAGGATCCACCTAGAGGACAACAGCGCCGCCGGCCATTGCACGGTGGATAATGCGGCTACGGCGGTAAGGCTCGCTCTCTCTCTCTCTCTTCCTCGCCCTTCTCCCTTCTTCTCCCCAGCGCTCTCTGTTCTTAGCAACGGCTCGAAGGCAGAAAAGGCGAATGCAGCAAGGTAAGGAGGAGAGGGGCGTGGCTCGTCATGTATTTATGTAGGAAGGGGACGAAATGGATGGGCGATGAAATCGGGGAAGTTTCCCTCAGATCTGGCACAGTTAATCCAGATCCGATTAAACCGCCCACGCGCCCACCTTTTCCTTATTAATCGTGCGCACAGTAACGTCCCATCCGCTGACATCACGTCGCATCCGACCACAGCAATGGCAGGCGCCGTTCCATCTCCCTGAGAAACCACCTCAAAGGGCGCACCTACCGTTCTCAGCCGATGGGAGGGGAATATCCCCCACCCGATTCCTTTCAGACGAAGGAACTGGGCACCGAGCCCGTTACGGTCCAGGGGTTCGAAGGCTGGGCCCCCGAGGGTCTCAACGGCCGCCCCAGGACAACAGAGTCAGGGACAACTATGGGTGAGCCCGTACATGGCCGAGGCCCAAGCAAGCGATCGCTTGGGATGCCCTAAGTCATGTTTGAGACCGGCAGCGAGGTCTCTGAATGGGATCCCACCGTAGGGAGGCACCGAGCCCCTGGGGCCAATCGAATGGCCCTGGGACCCACTAGAGAAGCCCTCTGGTACTTTTGGAGTGCGTCTCTAGACCGCTAGCCGACCCCTATCGAATGGGGCACGGGCCTCCACTCGAACTTACCCGATAACAGCTCACTGGAAGTGTCACTGCTCGCGCCCATCGAGGGTAGCCTGGCATATTTCACCCCTCCTTCCGAATGAAAAGGATGCGTGAGGGCCGCACAAAAAAGCAAGGGAAACTCCTGATCGCCCTCTCGCTCCGTGTAGAGGCTCGGGGGCTCTCCCTACAATCAAGCCGAGACCCAGCGACCCAGGCTCGCACTCGAGGGCTCGGCAAACAACCCCTCCTTCCGAACGAAAGGGATGCGCGAGGGTCACACAAAAAGAGAGGGGAACTCCTGATCGCCCTCTCGCTTCATGCAGAGGCTCGGGGGCTCTTCCTGCAACCAAGCCGAGACCCAGCGACCTAGGCTCGCACTCGAGGGCTCGACAAACAACCCCTCCTTCTGAACGAAAAGGATGCGCGAGGGTCGCACAAAAAGACAGGAGAACTCCTGATCGCCCTCTCGCTCCGTGCAGAGGCTCAGGGGCTCTTCCTACAACCAAGCCGAGACCCAGCGACCCAGGCTCACACTCGAGGGCTCGGCAAACAACCCCTCCTTCTAAACAAAAAGGATGTGCGAGGGTCGCACAAAAAAGATAGGGGAACTCCTTATCGCCCTCTTGCTCCGTGCAGAGGCTCGGGGGCTCTTCCTGTAACCAAGCCGAGACCCAGCGACCCAGGCTCGCACTCGAGGGCTCGGCAAACAACCCCTCCTTCCGAACAAAAAGGATGCGCGAGGGTCACACAAAAAAGACAGGGAAAACTCCTGATCACCCTCTTGCTCTGTGCAGAGGCTCGGGGGCTCTTCCTGCAACCAGGTCGAAGACAAGCAACCCGAACTCGCACTCAGGTGCTCGGCAAAACACGATAAAGGGCACCAAGCCCATTATGGTCCAGGGGTTCGAAGGCTAGGCCCCCGAAGGTTTCGACAGCCGCCCTAGGACAAACAGAGTCAGGGATGACTATGGGCGAGCCCGTACATGACCGAGGCCCAAGCAAGCAAATGCTTGGGATGCCCTAAGTCGTGTCCGAGACCGGCAGGGAAGTCTCTGAATGGGATCCCACCGTAGGGAGGCACCGAGCCCCCAGGGCCAATCGAATGGCCCTGGGACCCACTGGAGAAGCCCTCTGGTACTTTTGGAGTGCGTCTCTAGACCGCTAGCTGACCCCTATCGAATGGGGCATGGGCCTCCACTTGGACTTACCTGATAACAGCTCACCGGAGGTGTCACTGCTCGCGCCCACCGAGGGTAGCTTGTCATACTCCACTCCTCCTTCCGAACGAAAAGGATGCGTGAGGGCCACACAAAAAGCCAGGGGAATTCCTGATCACCCTCTCGCTCCGTGCGGAGGCTCGGGGGCTCTTCCTGCAACCCAGCCGAGACCCAGCGACCCAAGCTCGCACTCGAGGGCTCGGCAAACAAACCCTCCTTCCGAACGAAAAGGATGCGCGAGGGCCGCACAAAAAAGCCAGGGGAACTCCTGATCGCCCTCTCGCTCCGTGCGGAGGCTCGGGGGCTCTTCCTATAACCCAGCCGAGACCAGCGACCCAAACTCGCACTCGTGGGCTCGGCAAACACGATAAAATCCCTCAAACGCATGAAAAGCCCCTGAAGGAACAAATCCACTCCTCCAGGGCCTCGGGGGCTGCACCCGGCGGGTGCGCTCGCGCGCACCCACCGAAGTCTCGAGTATAAAATGCCATCCCGCCAGGAGCTGCCATGAGCCGAGTCTTGTCAAAACCTCAGGGAGAGCGTTCACACTCTCCCCGAGGCTCGGGGGCTACTATTGGGTACCATAAAAAGGGGTCCCCTAAGCAAGAACCAAAAAAATCGCTTAGACCCTGTCAAAATCGAAGCCAAGGCACAACTACCGGCAAACCCCCGCCTTGTCCGAGGCTACCGATTCTCCGTCTTGCTCGAGGCCCCACACGTAAGGCCTCGGATAGGGAACCGATTCTCCGTCTCGCTCGAGGCCCCACATGTAAGGCCTCGGACGGGGAACCGATTCTCCGTCTCGCTCGAGGCCCCGCACGCAAGGCCTCGGACGAGGTGCCGATTCTCCGCCTCGCTCAAGGCTGGCTCGGCAACAACCCCGTTGCCCCCACCTCGACTGATTTCCCTGACAAAACGTCACGTCCAACTAGCGCGACCAACCACTCCCGCGACGTCAGCCGGACGACGGCTCAACACAGCAGAGTGACCGATGAGATGGGAGTCGCATTGACACCATGCTGCCTAGGACAGGACGGGGCAGGGGTTACCTGCTGCTGTGCTCGGCACTGTGCCCATGACTGACACCCATGCGGCACTATGGTACCTAATCCCACCTGCTCCAAGGACAGCGCAGCATGGAGAGTCAGGTCCGGGCCCTATAGCCTTAGAATCAGTGTACAGGACCAACTGCTCCTTCCGAGCCTCGGCTAACCGCTTCGGGGTCTTGGTAGCCTCGGGATTCGCGCCCGCTGAGCCCCCCATAATGGTTCGGCCTCGGCACTAACTGGGCCTCGGCTCTCTACGTCGTCAACATACCTTATGCCAAGCCACAAGAGCTTCCACGTCGCACAGGATCGGGCGTGACCGACGCGTCGCTCTAGTGCATCGAGGACAAGACTACTCCGTCGACCATGCCGCCACAGTGGCAAGCTACAGGGCTCGGACATGCCACCTCCACTCACAAGATGCCACGTAGCGAACACATGTATCGCCCCTGTCCCCCCTTCAACTATAAAAGGGAGTGACCGGGGCCATTTCTAGGGGAGGCTGAGACGTGAAGGCAGAGACGCATAGAGGCTCTGGGGCGAACACATAGACGCTCACACGAGAAACACACGCACAAGCAACGTGCAACACTCTATAACACGCACACTCCCTTGTTGCTTGAGATCAACATCTCAAGCAACACACGCACTCCACGCAGAGACCTGGGATTAGCTCCCTCTCTCGCCCAGCTGGTAACCCCCTACTACAAGCACTTCGGTGCAAGGAATACAAGATCGATCTCTCAGACTGGATGTAGGGCACCTATTGCCTGAACCAGTATAAACCGTGTGTCTCTTTGCATCACCATCCGGGATTAGGGACACGCAGTACATTTTCACTAGTTGGTTGAGGGCCCGCTGGTCCAAAACACCGACACTGTGCTTCATATGCATTTCGGTGTCGTATTAGTCTCAAACTTTTTCTTAGGCTTGCACATGCCACGTGTGAAGGAAACACCTAGTTTGGGATTTTCCGAAGATGATTTGCTACTTTCTAAGGTATAATTGAATTTCCGCGCGATGTAATTATAGGTTGAACTGAGTCTACCCACGAAAAGATCCGGAATGGCGCCAAACTTTTACACAGGCTCTAATGTGCCCTAGGGATAAGAATTTTATGGAGGTGGATGAAAAAAAACTATTGGGTCCATGATGAAATTCACCCTCTTTTGTCCCATTCAGCACACAGAAAAATATAATAAATAAAAAACTGATCAGAAAAACATAAGATCCTGTGTGGGGTCTTAATTTGGGTGTACAAGCTTGCCAAAAAAATTTCAAACCATTTCGTCATAGGAATACATATGCTTCTATTTATTCAGTATATAAAAGAATTTTTTTAATATATATAAACATCACTGTTGGTTTCAAAAAACCAGCATTGATGAGAATAAACCGACAGTGATACTGGTTATCACTATCGGTTTATTTTGAAAAGCGGCAGTGATATATAAAAAATTAAAAAAAATTGTGCCAGCCCTCAGGTTCGAGCTCGGGTCTCGGGTTGCAGAGTTCAGAGACTTAACCGCTACGCTAGTATAGGATGTGTGCCAAGGGTTATTTAATTTTTTCTTTTGACCTTTAGGTCGCTTAATAAATTATAAAATAGAACAAAAAAATTTGGGCCGCCTAGGACTCGAACACGGGTCTCGGGGGCTAAGTTGAGGGGTCCTAACCGTTGCGCCAGTAGGAGGAGTTCGAAATAAAATAAAAAGTTATCCTACTTAACACCTAACTTAACACCTAACTGCTACACCACATCACTGCCGGTTTGGGGGATGACCTGGCAGTGATGTACCCCATCACTGTCGGTTTACAATCAAAACCGGCAGTGATGAGCTATTTTCCGAAGTAAATTAATAATTTATAAAATAGAACAAAAAGATTTGGGTCGCCTGGGACTCGAACACGGGTTTCGGGGGCTAAGTTGAGGGGTCTTAACCGTTGCGCCAGTAGCAGGAGTTCGAAACAAAACGAAAAGTTATCCTACTTAACACCTAACTTAATACCTAACTGCTACACCACATCACTACCGGTTTGGGGATGACCCGGCAGTGATGTACCCCATCACTGTTGGTTTACAATCAAAACCGACAGTGATGAGCTATTTTCCAAAGTAAATTAATAATTTATAAAATAGAACAAAAAAAAATTTGGGCCGCCTGGGACTCGAACACGGGTCTCGAGGGCTAAGTTGAGGGGTCTTAACCGTTGCGCTAGTAGGAGGAGTTCGAAACAAAACAAAAAGTTATCCTACTTAAAACCTAACTTAACACCTAACTGCTACACCACATCACTACCGGTTTGGGGATGACCCTCCAAACTAGCAATTCATAGTAAATGGTACATATTAAAAAAAACAAATATTCCTTGAGACGAATCTACATGCCAATTGAGCATGGTGCACTCCAATTTTAAAAATGCAACACCCAAACCTAAAACTTGCTACACAAAACCAAAAAGCAATTATTACATTTGTCCTCGTGATCATTGCTAAACAACCTATTTAAACCCTAAACCGTGAAACCAGAAATTCAATAATCCAAACTTGCAATTCATAGAATTCATGATCATTGCTAAAGCGTTTGTTTGTCTGGAAGACTGAAAATACATTCAGAGCACAAATGAATATTCAAAGCAGTCAATCCAAAATCTAGACAGAACCATTCATAAAATCACAATCCTCTTGTCTAACTTGCTTAGGAGCATGGTACAACCATCTAAGTTTGTCAATCAGGCAATGTAACATGCATATAACTATCATGTCCCATTGTTTCTGTACAAAGCACTACTGAGCATTTGAGGGATACAGTTGCAAAGCCAGCTAACAGAGAAGTAGCTTATTTCTTATCCTTTCTCTCATGATCAATGATTGCAAAGTGAGTATTTTATGTGCATTATGTGATTTAGTAAAATAGACTTTGCAGCCCTGCAAAATTTTCATTTGAAATGTCACCTGGATTGCTTGGAGGATGAGTAACATTAAATAGATTTAGTTTGGCCATATAACTTGAATAATAACTCTTGTTCAGTGAGTTACCATTACCACTTACCACATGCCTAATTTACTTAAATGTATAGGCAACCATAGCATGGTATGTAGTGCATGTTGGCCACATGCCTGGGATTTATCGAACCTGGAAAGATTGCTATGCTCAAGTCATTTGCTACCTTGATAATTTGCACAAAAAGTACAACACAGAAGCTGAAGCTTTGAGGGCCTACTATAGTCATCTGGCATACCTTGCAAACCATGGGCAACCGGCCTACTATGGTTAAATGAATGCAAACCATGGCCATCCGCTGGCACTGGAGATTGAAGAGAAGCCACCCGCCGGAGATGTAAAGATTAGAAGAATTGCTCCTTGGTCTTGGAAAGATGTCATGCTTTTATTTATGGCTATGGTCATTGCTTTTCTTATTTGGAAGTTGATGTAGGCTTAGTTTCGTAGAACAGTAGGTGGACTTTGTTGTATGCAGTCAATCAAACAATGAATTTGTTCTAGGTGAACATATGCTATTATTTGACTTTGTTGTATGTGGACTTATTATTAAATTTTGCATTAAACATATTATATATATATAAACATATGCTATTAGTAGTTGTCCACAGCCAAAACTAACCATGATCGTGTCACAGCCATGACTCATCGTCGCCTGTTACCCCGTCGCCGAAGAACAGATCGGCAACAAGAAGCGACTGATATCGCTGGGACGAGAGAGCCGCATGATTCGACAAACGGTGATGGTGTCAATCAGGACGGTGAGAACGAGCAGCCACGGACCCCGTCCAGCCTGCTCGATCTGGGTCAAAATGACCAAGATGGCCAGGTAACTTTGGTATCATGTGACTATGTAGCCACACACGCTAATCAATTGAGAGGGTCATAGCTTACTTGGTGTCTCTAGCAGGAGCCTCCGTCGGCCGAGGAGCCAGAGGGTTCGGGTAGCAGGAAGGCCAGATCCAAGTAAGGCGTGTCAAAGATTCTTGTTGGTAGGAATGCACACTGGCACATTACTGAGTTCGATGAATTCGGGGATCCACTCTCACCGCCTATAGCTTTGACCAAATACAAGACTATCCTCGGGTTAATTGTTAGGGACTTCATCCCGATTAGGTCAGGAAGTGGATTGGGAAAGATGATGACCCATGGAGGGTTCCCGAAAATCAGAAGGATTACATATGGGATGTGAAGATCCCAGAGTATTTCACTTTCCGAACCGAGTATGACAAGGAGTTAATCAAGAAAAAAGCAAAAGAAATCATGGGGACGTGCTTCAAGAATTTCAAGGGGACATTGTACAAGAATTTTGTCCTCCAAAAATAAAGAGCCAGATTTCGATGGTGGACAGTTTAGCAAGCAGAAGGACTTCTGGTAGGATTTCAAGGAATACAGGTTATCCGAGGAGTACTTAGAACTGAGCACGAAGAATAAGGAGAACTCGCAGAAAGCGACAAATCCTCATCATCTCGGCTCACGTGGCTACGCCAAAAAGATGCCAAAATTTGAAGCAGAACTTCAAAAGATGGATCGCCTTGCTGAGGAAGGCGTTTTGGTTGAGACCGCCGATTGGGAGCCCAGATCGGTAATATACTGTATGGGGAGGAATGTACGGCACGCCGAGGACGGGAGCTTTAGCTCCACAAATCAACCCATGAGCGAACTCATCCAGATGATCTCTTAGGTAACTGAGGAGGTGAGGCAAGGGACTCACACTTCTAATAGGGAGAAAGACGTGCTCACATAAGCACTCAGAACCAAGGAGCACCCTGGTCGCACTAGAGGAACCAGTGTTGTTCCTTGGAAACTAGCATTCCCCCAAGAATCTAACACTTACCGGAGCCACTCGAGGGGTAGAGCAAAACATGAGGCAGAGTATTTGAGGCGATTAAAAGAGATAGAAGACAGAATGGACGCACGAATTGAGGCGACTGTTGAAGCATGAGTCCAGCAAATTTTGCTGTCCAAGGGGTCAGGAGTACCACAAAACCCAACTCCTACTGCCTTTAGTCCACAGTTTAGGGGTCGTAGCAGCTGCGGATCGACCCCGCTCGATGAAGAAGATGCGAATGTGCCTCATTCGGTGGATGGCATCACTGAACCCATCAATGTCAAGTTGTACATCCATCAGGAATGGACAAAGGACAAGGTGGCACTCGGCCAGGCCTGGCCTACGGGAGACGGGACCATTAATGGCCGCCCAATTCCACAGGGGTATGCTTGCGTCACCATTGACAGAATACTTGATAAGAATTATAATAAGATACACATTGAGTACCCCCCAGCGGAAGACAGGCCGAAACTTGGTCATAACAAGGGCTCTCAAGTGGCCTGGCGCAAGCGCTTCATTAAGCTTGACCACCAATTGTCCTCTGATGATGAGGACGACTGCGAGTCTTCGCCCACCCGCGATAATCACTCACCATTTCCCAACAGAGATCACTCCCCTCCTCATCCCTTGCCATCACCCCCGAGAAGACAGAGGTCTCCTTCTATTCCTCCTCGTCCGACTCCATCTTCATTAGCCCCAAGAAAAGAGAAGACTCCTCCTCCTCCTCCTCCTCCTCCTCCATCTTCATTAGCCCCGGGAAAACAGAATTCTCATCGTCATACTCCTCCTCCTCCACCTCAGCCCAAAACAAGATCAAGGACATCCTCGCAGTCGTAGAAAAAGGTCCTCGGATTCGGTCGCTAATGCTCCCAAAGTGGACCAACAAAAAAGAAAAAGGATGTTCAGTGGCAGCGTTACAAACTTGATGGAAGGAAAATTTACAGCACACATCTCGAAGGAAGATTGTATTAGTTTCTTCAATCTCTGTACCTCACTGCCCCCGTTTTTGTTGAAGTCCGAATTCGAAAGGCAAACACAGAATTAGTACGCTACAACAAGAGCCGATGAAATACTCAATGAAGATTTAAGGAAGATACAGAAGTTCGTCGAAAACAACCCCGAATTAACCATAGAAGAGGCCGCGGCCATCTATTATGATGTACAAGGGACGGCAACACCGGCAATGAAGTATGAAAGGGGCAATCTTTTGGTTCCCGATCACGAGTATAAAAATTTGACAACATATATGCGCCAGTTGCATAAATATTACATGGCTCAAACAACAGAGATGGAGGACTTTGGTTTTGAGGTTATTATCCGTTCGCCACATGTTTTTAATTATCCTGAAGAAGAGAATTCGATGTCGAGTGGGAGTGCTTGTTCCAGCTATACCAGAATGCTCTCTCGATACACAAATGTTGGCGCTGTGGACTATGTAAGTACCCTACACGCACGATATTATAAATAACTACTCTCTCGGGACACAAATTGTTAACTTTTCAGCACTTCCCATGATTTTATATAGGTGTATAGCAAAATTTTGCAATCTAAAAAACAAATGGGATAACATAGGCTTCTTGGACCCCTTGCGAGTCAATGAGAATACATGCCTAGGCCTCCATGGATGTGACGTGGAAGACCTGAAACAGAGATTGATTGTAGTTTTCGACGAATTCAAGATGAAGAACAAAATCCACGTACTTCTAGCCTACAACTGCGAGTATGTGTTCTTGGCTTTTAATTTTATGCTTCTTTTTTCGAAAAGATTAGTTGATAATTAGGATTCTGTGATTGCAGCCACCATTTTGTCTTCATTTGTGTTAATCTTGCCAAAAATCTGATCGAGGTGTGGGACTCGAAGAAAAAACCATTTCATCATCTGGATGCACTGGTGGTAGTGTTGAATTAGTAAGCGATCTTAATAATATATTATTTTTTAATCACACATACCGCTTTCTAACGTTTCTCCTTTTAATGTTGCTCAGTGTCCGAAGAAGATATATCGGTGGGACGCAGGTCCCATTCAAGGTTGTCGAAATAGAGGGGAAGTACCTAAAACAGCCAGCGAAAAACAATGAATACGGGTTTTATGTAATGTAGGCAACGCTTCGCTACATCGACGAGAAATCGGAAGAAGCCGATAAGTTGGTGTGTATAATCCACATTTTATTTATGTCTGTTAATCATTCAACAAAATGATTTACTGATTCCTCTTTGGATATCATGTTTTTTGAACGACAGCGCAAGAAATATAACCATGAAAGGCTGTTAGACATAGAGATCGTCGCGCTGCAATCGGAGTTGACAAAATTCATCTTAGCCGAGGTATTAGAAAAAGATGGAGTATTTTCCATTGCACAATCCGTGAAGTTAAATGACCAGTATGGCCCACAGCGGCTCGCCAAATTATTGTAAGAAGTCCGAGAAGTATTGCACAATCTGTGAAGTCGGAGAATATTTCTATTTTATTTTGAGGGATCGAGATCTTGATAAGAATATTTGAATTGTAACCGTAACATTTATAATGTTTAATATTGATAGACCTGTCGTCTAAGTAGCGTATATAAAGCGAAACCTGATTCCACAAAAAAATATAAATTAAAATAAATTATAAAATAATAAAATGCAAACGTGACATTACTGTCGGTCAGTAGAAAACCGGCAGTGTTGTCGTAAATATCACTGCCGGTTAGCAACAAACTGATAGTGATGTCACTGCCGGCTGGAGCCACAAACCGGCAGCGTTGGCTTAGCCATCACTGCCGGTTCTTGCCACAAACCGGCAGTGATGTTTACGACAACACTGCCGGTTCAAACACAAACTGACAGTGTTGGTGGAAATGAACTCTACCGGGTGGTCTTATGAACCGACAGTGTTGGTGGAACTGAACTCTACCGGCTGTATAAAAAACCGGCAGTGAAGTTGAAGAACACTACCGGTTCATAAGAACCGACATTGATAGCTTATCCTCATCACTGTCGGTATGGTTTCGCTAGTTCAAAATCCGACAGTGATAGGGTATTTTGAACCGGCAGTGAAGTGCAATTCTGACGTAGTGCAGGCTCGGCGGCATCGACGTGCGCAAGGAAAGTGTCGAGGACATCCTCCATGTCGTAAGATGCCTCCCTGACCTCGCGTTCCCACACCGTCACCTGCTCGTCGAGCCGGTCCCATGGCCCATCAGAGACCTTGCAGAGGAAGGTGTGGATGCCCTCCAGCTCACAGTGGAGCCACTGCATCTGCTTCCCCACGCCCTTCTGGAGCTTGTACTCGTCCTGGAGCAGCTGCAGACGCTTGGGGCCGAGGCTTCCCAGCGCTCCTGTCAGCACACTCATGCTTCTTCCCTTACCTGCTTCAGATCTGGGTGCGGTGGATTCATTGCACTGGTCTGGAGGTTGGTGGTGGCAAGGCGTCGAGTTGGAGGCCTGCAGTAGCTGAAGAGAAGCAACCAGGCAGCCGGGACTATGGCAGCCATCCATCGATGGGCCTCGGGTACCTACGCTGGTAGCACATGCGTCCATGTGACACTGCGCATGCATCCATGCGGCTGAACACCTCACTGTCACCTGCTGTCTCTAAAATTTTCTCATTCTTTACGATGATCAATGACTGGGTCAAAACTTTAAGAGTTCTGAATGCATCTATCGTATTTAAGATTTTTTTCTCCATACCTCCATCAAAATTCAAAGACGATTCAAGATTGAACAAGTGCAATATATATAGAACAGGAAGAAGCGTGCGTTGCTCGCCAACGGCTACCAAATCTCTTAGCTACGGGGCAAAATCTTACTCATATTTTAAGCAAAACAAATTCTACTAGTACAAAAATGATTTTAGGAGACGAGGGATTTTATTATAGATCGAAAAGTACCATTGTATACCTCCAGGTGCTTTCATCTTTTTCTTTTTCTAAGTTACTAATTGAGAAATATATTATACAGGATATTTTAGTAATTGAGGTTGCGCCCTTCTAAAAGTAGATGTAACCCTGGCCATGGCACACGCGGCCCTGGAAGGTGGCCTCACTGGAGGAGCGCAACACACCGGAGGACACGGACGGCGGCTAGCGTGCCATGGCGGACTACGAGACAGCAAGGCTTAGGACGCCGAGCGTGCGGCTGTTCTCAGGACCAAGGAATCCTGGGAGCGTATAGGTGGCGGTCAGGGAGCGGAGGGCGCGAAGCCGCGTGGCGTGCCTAACGCCGGACTGGGCCATGATGTCATGATGACGTCGTATATGCTCTTTTTCCCTTTCAAAATTAAAGAAGAAATGTCTTCAAATACAAGTACACGTAACTCATCGAGAAGCTATCCCATTTTTTACCTTAAATGACAGTACTAAAATGACCGATTACCCATATTCGGAAAAAAAATGAAAAATAGATATTGCTCTACATATTTTGGTACTGGTCCGACCTAAGTTGATATTACCCCCGACTAATTTGGTACCTCCAGGTACTTTCAGTTAGGTACCTCCTATTTTTACACCGTCCGATCTCGCCCAATGAATGATCCATATTTTTCCATATTAAAATTTTACATTTTATTTACAGAAGCGGTTTGAAATTGGAAGCGTCTCCAAAAATAATATTTTAAGGGAAACCACATCTTACTAATACAAAAATAATTTCAGAAGTCAAAGGAATTTTATTAATAGAGGTGGTGTGAAATTTTTAGCATCTCCAAATACGTAATAAAATTCAGATCGGAGGAAAGCTACAGCACAATCTGAAATTAATAATTAATAAAGCATTTGAAAAGGTAGGGCTTTAATTGCAATCCACAACCTAAAAAAGGAAAATGCAAAAATAAAGTGAGAGGAAAATTCTGACTTAATTAACTTATGCCCAGTTTGTTACTGGACTAAAGTTTAGTCACCCCTTGAGGACTAAAGAGGATTGAACTACTTTACGGCCTCTTTGGTTAGATGGGACTAGAGACAACTGAGCCCATTTTAGTCCCAAATAGTCCCTACTTTCTCGAACACATGGACTACTAAAGGGACTAGAAGACGTTTGGGTTGTAGTCCTTGAACGATGGCTATTTGGGACTCTTAGGCCAAGTTGACAAACCATGCCCTTATCTCTCTCCTCTTTTATTGTGTCGGGACCATCTGCGTTTGCCCGCTGTAGCGTGCGCCGCCGCGGCCTGGAGCACCGATAGCGACTGTGCGACGAGGCTATGCGCGACGACGAACAAGGAGCTCGCGACCCCTGGAGCTCACGGCCGTGCATGGGGAAAGCTATGGCGGTGCGGTGAGCCCTTCCTCCAAGCATCGGCAACGGCGTCTTCTCTCCCTGGATCTGACAGCATGGAGTCACCCGCCTCCGCTCTCCACCATCCCGCCGCGCAACGAGATGGTGGTGAGCTCGTGGCCACTATGGAGACGGCGGCCAGCTCCGGCATCCCGGTGCCCCTTCCCCACCTCCGGCATCTCGGCAGCCCCTCCCCACCTCCGACATCTCGGTGCCCCCTCCCCACCACGGCCCGCGGCGCCGCCCCTCCCCGGGCGCGCGTACAGCTATCGGCGAGACGGAGCTCGGCCGGGAGTGGCGCGGCGTGCCCCATTCCTCGGCGCGGCTAGGCAAGAGAAGTAGGGGTATTTTGGTCTTTATTTATCTGCCTTAATGGTCTTTAATCTCTTTGAGTCCCTAGAACTAAACAGGGCCTTAGTCAACTTTTAGTCTCCACGTTTGACATTTTTTAGAAAGGATGGTAAAAGCTTTGCCGCGATTTCTATTAGACAAAGAAAGAAAAAATGCAAGTTCCAGTCCAGTTTTTTGAATGGAAACTGGACCAGAAAAACCATACAACTGAGGAGAGTACGTCACTCATCCTGCATAACTTTGGTATAACTATCACAACTCACGCCACTACCACAACTGGAAACAGGGACTTTGCCGAGTGCCTACGGCACTCGGCAAAGGCTTAAAAACACTCGGCAAAGGCTTTGCCGAGCGCTGCACTCGGCATAGGCCACTCGGAGAAAAAAAAGTCGGCAAAGCCATCTTTGCCGAGTGTCATTTGTCGGGCACTCGGCAAAGCCTTTGCCGAGTGTCGACCGGACACTCGGCAAAGAAAAGTAGCCGTTAACCATGACGATTGCTTTGCCGAGTGTCTCAAGGACGGCACTCGGCAAAGAATTTATATAATTTTTTCCCGAAATTGTTTGCCGAGTGTCGGCTCTCGGCAAAGAATTTTTTTAAAGTCTCTTTGCCGAGTGCCGTGGCCTGACACTCGACAAAGCCTTCCCCTTTGCCGAGTGCCCTGGCCTGACACTCGACAAAGCCTTCCCCTTTGCCGAGTGCCCTAGCCTGACACTCGGCAAATCCTTCCCCTTTGCCGAGTGCCGTGGCCTGACACTCGGCAAAGAGCCCAGCTTTGCCGAGTGTCCTTGCAATTACACTCGGCAAAGCTAGGAAATCTGGTGTTTTCCTCTAGTTTTTGCCAGCTTTGCTGAGTGCAGTGGCCATTGCACTCGGCAAAGAGGCCTTTGCCGAGTGTGACACTCGGCAAAGCGTCTATAATTGCCTATTTTTTTCTTGTTTTTACATTCCAACACTTCCATCACACATTCAAACAGAAAATTTCACAGATATTCATCACATTCTTCAAATCCATGACATTCATCACTTACATATCACAAACACCATTTAGAAGTCACAAACATAAGTGTCTGAATATATCACATCGAAATTCACAAGTTCAAAAGTTGTTCATCATCTAACATCCAGTTTATTACCACAATTCCATGAACATGGACAAGTTCAAACTCATTACCAAATACGCCTTTGATCGGGCGGTGACCGATACGGATCCTGAGGATTAGGTGGATTATTGGAACCCGCCGACTGAGGCGCCGACTGAGGCTGCACAAAGGAGTATATATTCTATGTGTTAGACATGTACTTGGTTAGCTAATTAGAAATTACTTGCATGTAAGAGACTGCAATTAACTTTCATACTCACAGGTGTAGGTCCATCCCAGGGTGAGGCTGCAGGTGGAGGTGGTGGAGCGAGCAGCTCAGGTGGCAAAGCAAGACCCGTATGTTGCCCAAGGCTTTGAAGAAAGGCCGTGATGCTCGACAACTGAGTCTCATAGGTCTCCGTGATGCCCATCAACCTACTCTCATAGTTCTGATGCTGGGACATCAGCTGTGCCTGCAGCTCTTGACGCTGCCGAGCTTCTTCTTTGAGCCGGGCCTACAACATTTCACTCCAATGTTTCAGTAATGCATAGCTAATTACGGTGTGTAAAAGTCAATATACGACGAGTCAAACTGAAATTACCTCGAGGACGTCGACCCGCTGCTGTGCAACGGTCGGCCGTGTGCGTATGGCCGGGCTCTCGCTCGTGCTCCGGGCTCGGATCGTGGAGAGGTCGGGGACAGCGGGCGAGTCGATTGTGCCATCGGCAATCCACATGCGGCCGTGCTTCTTCCCTCCTCCCAACATCATGACGAGCTCCGTATCAATCTCCTACATGCACGGGTCGAAGTCTGGCCCATGGACTGACCTTGCCGCCGACGTGTACTCGCTGATGCGGGTGTGGACGCTCGGGTTCGTGTACTCCTGGGACCCGTCCTCCAGGCTGAAGGAGACGTCGGACATCGCCTTTCCCTTGTGGGACATGCACCATGCCTGGAAGTCCGAGCACTCCTGGCCTTGATGTGCCGCCCTCTATGAGAAAGACATCAAGAAGATTACAAATCAGTCATAATTGAGCATCAGAATAGATAAATGAATTCGTGTACCCATGCGTCTCTGTATCCGGCGAGGTTGCGGCTGCCTTGATGGTGTGCAGGTCCTTGCATCTCCAAACGTCGTTCCCTTGCAGCGTTGTGCGTCGAGGCATACCCCTCCGTAAACCAGTTGTCCACGATCTTCTCCCACGCCTCGGGATACGATCTGCACCACCAGGGAGTCATCTGCATGTCATCCGGTAATTGACATATAAGATGATCAAATTAAACCTACTTATTCTCAAAACGAATCAATCTGGATGTTCTCATGTACCTCAATGTACTGCTCCCGGGTCAGGTCCATGGTTCTGGCGTCGGCCTTTTTGACCCTCTGTCCAAGCTTCGACCCATAGTAGGTGACAAAGGCCTGGATCTTCGCCTCGTGAATCATGTCGACGATGAGCTTTTTGCAGGCTTTGGTTGCCACCTGATCCTTCCTGCCCTCAAATCCCTCCTCGCATTTGAAATAAGCCTGCAGACAAACACGATATTTGTATGGATATTTTTTAAAGAAAAAGTTCAATGAAAGAAGCAATGCTATGCGAGGAGACTTACCCAGTACTCCCCAATGACCCGTGCTGCCATGTTGGGGTACGGCTCTATATCAGCGGCGATGGCATAGTGGTCAAACGAACAGGCCGCCAACGTGTTGTTCTTGTACGTGACGACGCCGGGGTAGTGTTGCCTGCACAGAAGACCTAGGATTCCATTGGGGGCACGTGCACCAGCACCGGACACAACCACCCAGTTCCTGCACATGTGATTAAGAAAAATTAGTAGTTCATCTTTGTTTGAACTTATCATATGAAGTAGGGGCAAATAAAATGTCAAGTTTACTTACTTTTGCCCTTCAGGGCGAATCACTGGGCGGCGGTGAGGAAGCGGAAAAGCAGGGAGGCTCATGGGGCCTCGCAGGTACACCCTCAAAGCAGAGGAAGAGGAACCCGTGCCTCCCGCCAACGCCTCCTGCTCATCGAAGGGCGCCTCCTCCTCGTTGCCCTCGGGGGGCATCTGCGAAACCTCCTCCTCCTCCTGCTCCTCCTCCTCGTGCGCCCTCTCCACGGGCGTCACCGGCTCCGCCTCCTCCGACACCTGGAGACGTGCCGGGGGCCTCCTGCTCCTCGGGTTCCTCCTCCTCCTCGCGTCCGACCCCTCGGCCTCCTCCCCCGCTTGGTAAAGCGACCTGACGGGCCTGTGACGTCCACCCGCCGCCATCTTTGTTGAATCACCTGAAAAAAAGAAAAGTATTACATGTATTAGAAATAATATTCATGCTTAAAAAACACTTAATTAGAAATAGATGCAAAATGATAATCAACTTTAGTATTACATTTATTAGAAATAATCGTCATTATTTGGATTAGCTGGATCATAGGTCTCATCATCGCTATCAACATTGTCCAAATCATCAACACTAATTGAAGGAGGAATGTTGTCTTCATTGTCATTGCCTAAACGTAATCGCTCAAGCATTTGTAGGTCATCCACATTTTGGACCTCATCTCCAGCATCCTCATCATCAACCTTTTCATTGTCTACTTCCATTTCTATCGCTTCGGTTAAGTCTATCACAAAGCTTCCTTGTAGCCCCTCTTCTTGAAAGAACTCTTCCTCATATGTGGTTGGATTGAAGTTGCAATCTTCATCGTTTGGGGCAGGTAGTTTACCATGTGGTGGTACCTTGTGCACAATAGCCCAACCCTTAAGCTCTTCGTCTTGGCACGCGTATGGCATATAATACACCTGGTAGGCCTGTTGAGCCATAATATAGACATCTTTTCCTGGGTAGACGGAATCTGGTTGAATCTCCACTAGCCCAAGATTAGGGGTCCGTCTCATTGCTCCAGGATCAAACCAGTGGCATTTGAATATGACAGGATTAAGAGCTTTGGAACCATGAAATGAAAGTTCATAGATTTCCTCAATTCTTCCATAATATTGGACCTCATCAGTGCCTGGTGTTAAAACTCCGCTATTTGTGGTGTTTTGATTGGGCCGACTCTGCTCGTAGCATGTTGTTTGAAAGCGATATCCATTCACGTCGTAGCCATTAAATGACTTGACCCTAATGGCACAGCCGTTTGCAACCTGTCTTAACTCGTCACTTATAGTAACATCAGTTTGGGCCTTCCGTTTGAACCAAGAAATGAAATCGGGCCTCCCAGGTCCTGCACCCTTTGAAAGAAGGGTATCAGTTTCCTGCGGGGTTGGATCCCTTCGTCCTTGCCAAGTTTGACAAGTAAATTCCCTGTACCAAAGAGAAATAAGGGGTTTGGATGCGAAATAGTGTGACGGCGTATCGAAACAAGGGGGTTGAGAACTTACCCAATGAACGGCTACACCTCGACAAGGTTGGTCAACACATACAGCATGATACTGCGCCACTCTTCATTTTTCAATTGCTTAGTGGTCGATGCACTTGCGCTTCCGAGCTGCCCTTGGAAAAGGCTGAGCTTCGATTCATTTTCGCCAGCATTGTAACGAGGGGGTGGATTATGCACCCTAGGAAGGAGGTTCGGTTTGTAGTATTTCTGTGTGAAGGTTCCCACCTCCTCCCTAACGGTTTCCTCTGCAATGGAAGCCTCAATTTTGGCCTTATTTCTACATTTTGTTCGAACAGTCTTCAGACATCTCTCGATTGGATAGCACCACCGGGCCTGCACGGGCCCCCCCATACGTGCCTCATAGGGGAGGTGCACAATCAAATACTGCATCGGCAAGAAGAAGCCGGGTGGAAAGATCTTCTCCAACTTATAGACCAACACAGGTGCCGCTTTTTCCAAGTCACGAACGACGGACCGGTCAAGCTCCTTTGCACAAAGCTGGCGAAAGAAATAGCTCAACTCTGCAAGCACTTGCCATATATGATCAGGGACATAGCCTCGAACCATCGCTGGAAGAAGCCACTCAATCCAGATGTGGAAGTCATGACTCTTCATCCCGTTGACTCGCAGAGTGCCTAAGTTGACTCCCCTCCTCAGATTCGCTGCATACCCATCAGGGAACATTAGCGTTTGGATCCATTGAAGTACTTCCCTCCTCTGATCCCTGGTCAAGACGAAATTGACCTTAGGCCGCCTCCATGTCTTGTTGCCTCTAGGAGGCTGCATCTCTTGCTTTGGTCTATCACATAATGTTGCCAGGTCCACTCTAGCCTTAGTGTTGTCCTTAGACTTTTCAGTGTCCATGAGTGTTCCCCAAAGTGCCTCGGTGACATTCTTCTCGGTGTGCATTACATCGATGTTATGTGGCAGAAGAAGGTCATCGAAATAGGGGAGCCTCGTCAAGCCTGACTTATGTGTACACATATGTTGCTCACCATATCCCATAAACCCACCATCTGGAGCAGACACGAGAGCATCTATCTATGAATGAACCTCAGCACCAGTCATGATCCACGGTGGAGGGTCTGTCACTACGACACCTTTCATAAAGTTCTTGATGTCTTGTCTGAATGGATGCTCAGAAGGGAGGAATTGCCGATGTGCGTCGAACGACGAATACTTGCCACCCTTCCGTAACCAGATGAACCTCAAAGCTTCCTTGCATACTAGGCATGGGAACTTAGCGTGAACACACCAACCGCTGAATAACCCATACGCTAGGAAGTCATGCATGGAGTACTGGTACCAAACGTGCATTTTGAAGCTTGTCTTTGTAGCTCTGTCGTATGTCCATACCCCTACCTCCCAAGCATGGATCAATTCATCAATCACCGGCTCCATGAACACACCCATATTACTCCCCGGGTGTCCAGGAATTATCAACGACAAGAATATGTTATGTCGTTCAAAGGAGACACTGGGGGGGGGGAGATTGAGGGGGCTAATGAATACAGGCCAACATGTGTATGGGGCAGCCATCATTCCATAAGGATTGAACCCGTCTGTTGCCAACACAACACGTACATTACGAGCCTCTAGCTTTTTCACGATATATGTCATCGAAGTGTTTCCATGCTTCACCATCGGCTGGATGCACCATCTTCTCCGGACTGTACCATTTTCCATTTTTGTGCCATGTCATCTGTTTCGTGGATTCCTCGTTCATGAATAGCTGTTGGATCCTCGATAGGAACGGAAGACGCCGTACGATCTTCACTGGGACTGTCGTCTGACTCTTCTGACCATCACCAGAGTCTGTCTCCAGGTACCTAGACGATTCACACTTTGGACAGTACTTTGCGTCCACATGTTCTTTCCAGAATAGGACGCACCCCTTCGGACAAGCATGTATCTGCTCATACGGCATCTTAAGTGCCCGAAGGAGCTTTTGTGAATCGTACATGCTCTTTGGCAGAATGTGGCCCTCTGGAAGCAGGGTGCCAATCACGATCAACATCTTATCGAAGTCGTCTCGACTGATGTTTAACTCAGACTTCAACGCCATCAAGCGTCCAATGGCGTCAAGTTCAGACACCGAGGACCGATCGTAAAGAGGCTTCTGAGTAGAGTTCGTCATCTCGTAGAAAGCCTTTGTGGCTGCCTCCATCTCCTCCTTCTTGCGTTCGTCAACACCGAGTGCTTGGTGAACATCATCTAACAAGTCTGGTACACCGGCATCATCATCAAAAGCTTCGACGTGTGGTCTCACCACCTCCTCTCTCGTACGATGGGCTTCACCATGGTAGATCCACCGGGTGTAGCCCGGCATATATCCATTCTTCACAAGATGTTTACCCATGTCGACCATGTTTATCCTTCTCCTGTTTGTACATTTGTAGCAGGGACACGGCTCTAGCAGATGTGATGACGAAGCCTTGCCAAATGCCTTGTTCAAAAAAGCCTCGGTCTTGCGAAACCATTCATCTGTGTACTCCATGTGACTTTTCCAGCCCGTGTACATCCACTGACGGTCATCCATCCTCTAAAATGCCAACGAGTATTGCAACCATCAACTACATCTACACGACTTTCATACTGTCTAATAGGTGAGGATAGGTCCTAATCCCACCCGCGGATGCGTAGATGAGGTTAGTTACCATGGTCTGCTCCTATCCCAGACATAATTTTGGCAGCACCTCCCCGTTGTTCTCCCGATACACGTCCTGGCAGGGAGAGTGTGTATCCGGAGAACAACGGGGAGGTAATGCCGAAACCCTGTCTCGGATCGGAGCGGACCATGGAAACTAAACTCATCTACGCATCGGCGGGCTGTCCAAATAACGTGGACAATCTGAAAAAGATACGGCCGTAGATATGCAAAGATATGCATACCACCAACCGTATCTCTTTCGGACGGGAGACGCCTAACTTGGTTACGCGATCTACGACCAAGGTACGCAAAAGAAGGGTTATACCTAGGGTGTCGGTGGAGTCAGGCTAGCGGGGCGGTGGTGAGTCGGTGCAGTGGCGAGGCGATGTGGTGTAGGTAGACCCGCAACGCCGAGGAAGACAATCGGTGTAGCCAAGGCGCTCCGGCTCCGCTCAGACAGTTCCTTCACCTACATGAAAAACAAATAGATTTTGGTCAATTCTAAATTTTGGCAGCACCTCCCCTGCACGGGGAGGTTTCCAAAACCTACAAAAAACAACGGCACGAAGGCCGACAATCACAACGGCTCGAAGGCCGACAATCACAACGGCTCGAAGGCCGACAATCACAACGGCTCAAAGGCCGACAATCACAATGGCACATCATTATACCTTGGCGGCAGAGGCATCGACGAGATGGGAACACGGGGAAGATGGCGCCGGGAACGGAACGGGAAGGCAACCTCCTTCCTCCTTCCTCCATCCTCCTTCCTCTCCTTCCTCCTTCCTCTCCCCCTTCTTCCTCCTTCTGCACCGGTCGTTCGGTGGGGCGTGGCGGGGCGGGGAGCGGTGGGGCAGGCCCGGCCGGCTAAGAGCCGGGTGCGGACGCATCTTCGCCGGTCGCGGCGGCGGGAAGCGGGGCCTAGACACGGCGCGACGCAAGATCGGCGGCAGGGGAGGGGTCCGGGGCGGGGCTTGATGCCGCTCGGTCCAGCTGCGCGTCAGCAGCGGCAATGGGGCGGGGCGCCGGAGCAGCGCGCACGGGCGGCGGGCGCGGGCGCGCGCGGGCGTTGGGGCAGCTCGGGCCGAGGCGCATGCAGCGCGCGCGGCCGCGGCGGCGCGCTGGCATCGCGCTCGGGCGGCGGGGCAGCGTGGGGTGGGGCGCCGAGCAGCGTGGGCGGGCGCGGCGGCGGCGCGGGGGCGGGCAGCGCGGGGCGGGGCGCCGGGCAGCGTGCGCGGGCGGCGCGGGCGCAGGCGCGGCGGCGCGTAGGCGGTTGCGTAGGGTTTGGCCGGCGTGGGCCGGTCGGGGCCCATTTTGATGTTAGGTCCTTTGCCGAGTGCCACGGGCTGGCACTCGACAAAGGTTTTTTATTTATTTTGTTTATTTTCTTTGCCGAGTGCCCTGTCTCTGGCACTCGGCAAAGATTTTTTATTTTTTTTGTTTATTTTCTTTGCCGAGTGCCCTGGCTCTGGCACTCGGCAAAGGTTTTTTTTGTTTATTTTCTTTGCGAGTGCCCTGTCTCTAGCACTCGGCAAAGGTTTTTTTAATGTTTTGTTTATTTTCTTTGCCGAGTGCCCTATCTCTGGCACTCGGCAAAGACCCCCTTTGCTGAGTGCCAGGTCTGGCACTCGGCAAAGAATTTTTTTTTTATTTTTGCTCCCAGATTTTTTCTTTAGGGTTTATACAGTGCTTTAAAGTACACGTTAAAATTTGGTTGAATTTTGTGACTTTTTACTATATTTTTAGAATTATTTTTGTTTTGTTGATTTATTTCGCAAAAAGCAAGTTTGAACTGCAAGTGCATCGAATAATGAAATCTAATCATTCAAAAAATGATTGTCACGCTAGTGAGTGTGTTTTGAGGCCGTATCCAGGAACTTGCGGGATATTTTTCACATCTTGTTAACGAAACATGAGGACAAAGTTGCGGCCAAAGTGTTTTTAAATTGTATAAAATTCAAACGAATTCAGAAAATCACGAAACTTGTGGATGCATCGTTATATAACATATGGAGCCTATGGTAAAAATTTGAAAAAGTTTCGTGCACGTTGTCACGTACGGTGCTTAGAAACCAGGACATCTCCACAACGCTATCCTTTCTCGCGACATGTTCAATGGCGAGAAAGTGTTGCCAGCCCGAAAGAACAAATGCTTAATAGACTCAAGATCAGGAAAGGAATGACGAGATGAGACCCCAAATGAATGTGGACGATGGCTTGTCTTCTCCTAACACCGGTTTGAACTTTCTGAGCTTTCGCTTATATTACAGGGAGTACTACATCCATTCAGTCCAAACTATGGGATATGCTCACTGTTTCCAGTTCTGTAATTCAGGGCAAACCATTTGTGACTTTGGACGTGCCACTATCACACTACGAAACCTGGAAAAACGGTACTTGTAGTTTTTTTTAGATCGATTCCTTCTCCAGTCCACTTCAATTTCTCTCGTGTGTTTATATAGAACGGTAATGCTAGGAAAGCGGGCATCCGTCCGCCCGGACGCTGCCTGCCCCACTCCACCTCGCAGCTGCCGCCTTTTCCCACCGCGCGCCCCATCCTAGCCGCGCCGTGCTCCTCCCCTGCCGCGCCCACTCCGCCTCACTGTGCCCATCCCCCGCCACGCCAAGGTGCTTCCGCTGCCGCAGTCCCCCACCAGGAGATGTTGTGCTGAGAGCGTATATTGTAAATGTATGTTTCAATCTCAAGTGCTTCAGATGTTTCGGTGGTTCGTTGCATGTGTTTCATATGGATGTTGCAACAGTAGATTTGAATGTTGCATATGTTGCAAGTGTTTCAGAGGTGTGTTGCAAGCGACTACTAAAAATGTTTCATCTGTTTTAGACGTATGTTACAAGTACGTTCTTCTGATCTTGCACATGTTACGGTGGCTATACACGTATGTTCTAAATGTTTCTTAGTTGTATGTCGCAGCAGGTGTTTCATGTTGTTGGTGCAAGCCCCCATCATTGGTGTCGTCGAGGGCTGTGGCCACTGACGCGGGAAGGAGGCGCAGGCCACCACCGACGGTGTGGGGAGGAGGCTTACACAACGCAGCACCGGTGTGGAAGAACCCCCACGATTCCTAGCAAAGGAGTCCTACACGGTGGAGGTGACTTGCGCCCTGTCGCATCCGCGTGATGAGCCGTGGGCAGTGGCGAGCCATCCGGGGGCGGGGGCGGGGGCGAGTCATCCGGGCAAGCCGGGGGCAGGCGGCACGTGAATCTGAGCAGATGGGCAGAACAGATGTGGGCGTCCGTCCGGAAATCCAGGCGCTAGCCTCTCCGTATATAAGAGATTGGTACATGATCAGCAGCAACCTACTCCCTCCGTTTCATATTATAAGTCGTTTTGACTTTTTTGGTACATCCATTTTGATATGCATCTAGATATAAAATATATCTAAATACATAGTAAATTGGATGGCAAAAAAAGTCAAAGCGATGTCAACCAGGACCGCAGGAGACGGTGAATCACGCATTAGATTTCACTGGGCTGCCCTTGTGGGATTTATTTTCTGGTGCTGTTGTGCTCCGCAGGGTTCCCTAGCTGACGGCTGCAAAATCTCTGACATTGTTCTTGTCCATTCTAAGCTTTTTCAGCTTGTTATTGGCATCTGCATATATATGTAGCTCCATCTGATTGAGGCTAAAGCTTCTGCAGGTGTAAGCTTCTGCACATTATTGTGACGCCTTTTGCTCCCAGCTGACGGCTGGTTGTGTATTACTCTACCGACGGGGATACGAAATTTACAGACGATATTGTTTTACGCAATTCTTGTCTTTCACTCTTTCCCAATTCTTTTGACCGCCCTAGCCGATGTTCAGTTTCAGTAGAGGTTATGGTTAAGGTCACTTTTCTTTTAGCACAGGTGAGTCTATAACTTTTCAAAAACAGTGTACTTAGTGGTGTTTCCCTCCTCTTTTATCTTCTTCCGTAATACAGAATGGCACGCAGCCCTCCTGCTTGTTCAAGAAAGGAAAAAAAAAGGTGCAAATTTCATTCAGCAACTGCCGTAGCTGGACCTCTACGACAGCACATAAACGATACCAGGTCTGCCGGCTCCATGGCAGGATTCTCTTGTTCCGTGCCTGGATCCAGCATCCCAGCGGGCAAATGCGTCGTGTGGAAACCAGGCAGCAGCAATGGAAAAAGGAAATACATAGAGCCTCCTCAAACTTTCGCACAGCATAAATATAAATATGTTCCAAGCTTATTAGAATGTACGAACCAAAGAAAGGTCCAGAAACTAAATATATAATACAAGCCAGCAGTTCAGGAAAAAGAAAAATGTTGCAGCAGCTTCTAATAGCAGCAGAGTACATTGAAAATTTGATACAGCATATTTGATTTATTCGAATAGAAAATAGCTCGGGTGAACATAGGAGCCGAAACCGTCTGTAGATGATATGCTCTGTGTTTAAACTATATATGGGATATGCTCTGTGTTTCCAGTTCTGTAATTGAGACTGAGCAAACCCTTTTTATTTAAGTTGTGACTTAGGAATAACCACTCTGACACCCGGGAAAACAGTACTTATAAGTTTTCAGCTTGATTCCTTCTCCAGTCCACTTCAATTTCTCTTGTGTGTTATATAGAAGATCTGTAGATGATCAGCAGCATCCTACTTATTATATAGTGAGTATATATTGCACATCTTTTTTTTTTTGAGCAATGAGTATATATCGCACATACCCATTGGCCTGCTGTTCTCGCCACGGGGGCCGACCTCTACGACAGCATATAAACGATACCAGGTCTGCCGGCTCCATGGCTGCATTCTCTGTTCTCTTGTTCCATGGCTGGATCCAGCATCCCAGGGGGCAAATGGGTCGTGTGGAAACCAGACAGCGGCAATGCAAAAAAGGCACCATGAGGCAATGCAAGCAACACATAAAGCCTCCTCAAACTTTCGCACAACATAAATACGTTCCAAGCTTATTAGAATGTACGAACCACAGAAAAGGTCGAGAAACTAAACTAATAATACAAGCCAGCAGTTCAGCATGGAGAAAAATGTTGCAGCAGGTTCTAATAGCAGTGGAGTACACTGAAACTTTGATACAGCATATTTATTCGAATAGAAAATAGATCGGGTGAACATAAGAGCCGGCACAGTATGGCTGGCAGTCGAGTGAACTTGTGTCGATGGGCTGACGTGGACTCTGAAGCATTGAAGCCGGCACCATTTGAGCTAATCTTCTGTACATATTACGGTTCAAGCAGAAACTTGGATCAGGAAAACTAATCTACGAGAGAAAGCAAGTTCGTCAATAATTCTACTTAATCTTCTGTACATATTAAGCTTACAACCATAAATTATCGGATGACAAAAGTGCTTATTTCGTACTCAATCCATCCCAAATTGTAAGACGTTTGATTTTTTTGACACCAAATTTGACCACTCGTCTTATTCAAAAATTTGTGTAAAATATCACTTCTTTCGTCGTGGTTTGGTTTATTAATAAAAATTATTCAAGAATGACTTAAATTTGACTATATTTGCACAAATTTTTTGAATAAGACGAGTGGTCAAACTTAGGGCCAAAAAAATCAAACGTCTTACAATTTGGGATGGAGGAAGTAGTAAATAATCATAGAAGGACGTGTCACAGACTCACAGGTGGACAGTGGAAAACAGAGTATCCACTGATGGCCAGAAACAGAGTTGGTGCAGGCACTAGGAACGGTCCAGTGACTATACCTACGTCCGCTGTATAACGGATTCAATGAAAAATCGGTATCTGCTTAAATACGTTTGGTAGTTTCATGCATACATGTCGGCATAAAGTTATTTGCTTATTAGAACTCGCCCTTCCGAAACAAAAATGTAATTCATACATCAACATAGATGTCGGCATGCATGTATTTGCTTATTGGAAATGCGACGGTCCATTCTACGTAGTCAGGACTGGGGAATCATAAAGTTATTTGTTTGACGGAAATTAGGTTAACACAATTTCAAAATCCGTGAACTCCCAAAAACTCAGAAGCACTCGAATGGCTGACACGCACGAGCAGGAATAGTGACACCATCAGCTAGGATAGGACAGAACAGGGTGGAGAGAGTACTTACATACACTGTAGGCATGCAGATTCAAATTCGTATCTCTTTAAGATACATTATCGTCTTCAAGCTGAAAATTCGGATAAAGCTAATAATTAATTGAGTAGAGACAAGCCAGTGCTGTATGTATATAATATATGCCAAAATGGAGACAGAACTGAAACAAGGTAGAAACAAATAATGAGATATTAATTTGATCGGAACTACAAAATTCTGGTCGTACCTGATGCTGTTTTGTTGTGAGAGAAAAACACCGTATCATAGCTGATACGATCAAGCGAACATGGTGTAATAATATGATATATACATATCAAACGTGGGATGGTTAGGATGGACGTTGCATGCGTCTCTCAGTGCAGCCAACGCAGCATCGCTATTCACAAAAGGCGCGTCTTCACGGACGATCGCACCTCCAAGTTTCCGAAGGGAAGGCAGGTACTCCAAGCCAATATTCTCACAGTAGTCACTGTAGTTATCTTTTAGAGCCCGCAGAGGGACATCAAAATAAAGCACTTCAAGATTTGGCATCACGCCAGAGGGTACAACTTTTCTAGAGTCACTGTTTTTTCTAGAGGCAAAGGGCATAGCATCCTCTCCATTCCACATATGCAATGAAACGCTAGTGTCCTCCTCGTCGGGCTGCTCAAACAGGACCATTGCATTGGTCTCAAAGTGCCTCAACTTCTGGAAGAAGCTGTGATCACTAGAGTTAATATTGCATCCATCACCAGCGTTAATATTACTTGCAGTTACTGTGGACACTGTTAAGAGCGTGAGACAACAGAGCGCCGGCAACCTGCCAAGGAGTTTCAGATCCCGCTCATCCATAGTAGTCACCCGTAGTTTCAATTGGGCCAGGTTGGGAAGACGTGTGGGATTAATGCATGACGGCAATTTAGAAAATTCAATAACAGACCATCGCAAACAACGGAGAGGTCGTGGGAGCACAAAGCCTGCTGCTTCCCACATGGCTGTATCTGCGTGCCAATATGAACCGTACACCTTTATATGCTGGATCTTTTGCAGATTGCTTAGAGACTCCACGAAATCTCTCTGCATGCTCTCGTCCGCCCCTCTAGTGCCGAACACGAGCACCCTCAGTTCTCGCAGGCTGGCAAGCTCTTTCAAAAATTTCAAGGCCTTGTCACCGAAACCTTTCATTATTAGCTCCTCCAGGGAAACCAGCTTCCCAATCCCATCCGGTACCTTTTGGTGAGCACGTAGCCGGACCAGCTCTGTTAGCTGCACAATGCTTGCTGGCAACGTTCCCTGCACATCGACTGTTTGCAGTAACTTTAGATTCCCTAGTTGCATGGGGAGCTCAGGGGAACTACCGTTGAATCTTATCCTAAGGTACCTCAAGTGAAGTAAATCACCAAGATGATCAAGGTGGCAACCTTTCTCAAAGCTACAGCGTACTATGTCCAGCACGCGCAAAAGTTTAAATCTCAAAAACTGGTCCCGGCTATCAATAAAACACTTGAATGCGGTATATGACCTCACTTTTGGCATCCCAGTAACCATTGTTTCCGAATTGATGTGCTCAGATATTCTGTTTTGGTTGGCTAACCGACGGACACTGCTTGGTGCAGGTGTTCCTTCAACATTATCACCTAATATAGCAATAAAGTTTTCATCGGATGAAAGCTTACGCATCAGATCAAGAACCATATCATGAACACGACAGCTTTCTACTCTGCCATTCCACTCATTCTCCACTGGCTGGATCAAGCTTCTATTAATGAGATCATTGAAGTATCTTTCTCCAAGCTCAAATAATCTTGTTCCCTGTTTCCCATCAATAAATCCTTCAGCTATCCACTTCCATATCAAAGGTTTCTTTTCGATAAAATAATCTTCTGGATATGTACTTAGATATAGTAAGCATGTCCTCAAATGTGGAGGCAGATCATAGTAGCTAAATGAAAGTATTGTCATAGTATCTTCAGCTTCCCTGTTATCTGTAGTATGAAAACCAATAGAGTTGTAGACCATTGACCATTCGCATTCTGGTTTACCAGCCAGCAAACTAGCCATTGTGATGATTGCTAATGGTATACCAGTACATTTCTTTAGAATCTTCTCAGAAATGTCATCTGGATGGTTATCAAGGAACTTTCGGTCTGCTCTAGATAACCTTGTATAAAATAATTTCATGGAGTCATCATTGGAAAGTTGTTTCAGCTTGTAAACCTCACCAGATGCTTTGGCAACTTCGACATTTCGAGTAGTTGTGATTACTTTACTTCCATGATTATTCTCAACAAGTGCTAGTTCGATTGCTTCCCAGATGCGTACCTCCCATACATCATCAATAACAATAAAATACCTATTCACACCAAAGTGGAAGAACCATTGGTTAGTAATAATGTTGGAGCTTCTACATAATTAAAAAAATTCTAACATTAAAAGTAGTCGCCATTACATATCAAACTCATGACTATACATTAAAAGTAGTCGCCAGTACAAATATACAGTGCATTGATGTTTCAGAATCTTTCTGATTAGGAATCGTAGTTGAAAGTAATTATAGAAGAGTAACTTCAAGAAGTAACCTACAACTTTGGGCATATGCATGAAAAATTGAAAACTACACATTAAAGGTCCTATTTTTTTAAAAAAAAACTACAAATTTAAGGCCAAGTTGTATACAGAAGTTACACATCTAAGTGCATGTTGCAACACAAGGTGACCCTAAAACTGTTCTTTTTCTTAAAATATACCTCAACTTTTATGCATATGCAATAAGAAGTTATCGTCTTATGAGATTATTTTATACTATATTTTTTAGGGTCCTTATTTTTATACTATAAGTTGAAAGTTTATAGTTGCAGAAGAAAAATATAAAAAAACTAAGTTCAATTATGAATTAGAAATGTTTAAGCCGTTAATTAAATTATGATACTATGCATGCCCTTTTATGTCGGACACCACTGAATTATGCATTTTTTTATATGTGTGGAGTAGAAAAACATCAATCTCATGAAGCAGTCTGGCATGCATAGATGATGCGGAGATAATATTTTTAGTATAACCTACAGCAAATTGTGGAGCAACATCATCTTAAAAGGCACTTGCTAATTACAATTTACAATTGGATTTCTGATGTGTACCTCTTGTTCTCTAGGAATTCTCGAACTTCACGAATGAGGAGATCAACACCTCTTCCAGTGTTATGAATGTTCTCATACCTATTTTTGTCAAGATCAAAGAGAATGTCCTTGAAAACTTTTACCAAATCATGATCCCTACCAACTGAAACAAAAGCCCCACAATCGTATTGCGACTTAAGCTTGTCATACACCGCTTTGGCAAGAGTGGTTTTGCCCAATCCCCCAACACCAACAATAGAAACCTTCTTGATAGTTTTCTTGTCAGGCGCATCATCATCCGGTTGGGATAGATTCAGCATAGAGATGAGCTCGTCCCTTGACTTGTCAACGCCAATCAGTTGGGAAACCTCTTTGTACATAGCAGTAAGGCGAGGATCAATAGTGGACGCTGATGTAATTGACTTGGACATAATCATCTCATCGAGTTTGTACTTCTGACGCCTTTCAGCTACCTCGTCGAGATGCTTCTTGATATCGTCGATGGCACCCGCAATATCACGGCGAGCCTTGGCCTTGGTGAACAGCTCACCCAGCTTCTTCATGGCGCGTCTGAGCCTGCTCGGGTCGGCAGGCTCTCCGCCATCGACGCGCACGAGGAAGGTGTCGAGGACATCCTCCATGTCATAAGATGCCTCCCTGACCTCGCGCGCCCACACCTTCACCTGCTCGTCGAGCCGGTCCCATGGCACATCAGCGACCTTGCGGAGGAAGGCGTGGATGCTCTCCAGCTCGCTGTGGAGCCAGTGCACCTGCTTCCGCACGCCCTTCTGGAGCTTGTACTCGTCCTGGAGCAGCTGCAGAAGCTTGGGGGCGAGGCTTCCCAGCGCCCCCGTCACCACACTCATGCTTCTACCCTTGCTTGTTTCAGATCATAGCAGTGTAGTGGATTCATAGCAGCAAATATGTCTGATGGTTGGTGGTGACAAGGCGTCTAGTTGGAGGCATGAAGTAGCTGCAAAATTAACTGGTGCCTTGTTTAGATTGAGGTTAGAAATCAGTATTTGACACTGTAGTACTTTCGTTTGTATTTGATAATTATTGTCCAATCATGGCCTAACTAGGTTCAAAAGATTCGTCTCGTAATTTACAATCAAACTGTGTAATTAGTTATTTTTTATCTATATTTAATACTCTATGCATGTGTTTAAAGATTTGATGTGATGAAGAGAGAGTAAAAAAACTTGCGATCTAAACCAGGCCCGCAAGCAACCAGGCAGACGGGGGCGGGCTATGGCAGGCAGCCATCCATTCGATGGGCCTCGATACCTACGCTGGTAGCACATGCGTCCACATGGGGTCTATGGGAGGCTGAGACTGCAGGTGTCTTTAGAGATGGCACTGATGAGTGATGAGCATAACATATGCTGCTCCGCCGTGAGTGGGGGCCGACGACTTGACTTGCTGGCCTGCGCGGACCTCTGCCCCTGTCCTCTATTATTGCCTTCAGGTAAGTTTTTTCACTCCCTCTCTATCACATCAAATCTTTGGACACATACATGGAGTATTAAATGTAGATAAAAAAATAACTAATTACACAGTTTGATTGTAAATTACGAGACGAATCTTTTGAGCCTAGTTAGGCCATGATTGGACAATAATTGTCCAATACAAACAAAATTGCTACAGTGCCAAATACTGATTCCTAACCCAAATTTAAACAAGGCCTCAGTTTAGATCTGAGTGCAGTGGCATGCTGGGCCATAACAAACTAGTATGTGCGTTTATACGCTTTTCTCATGCTGATCCATCGCAGGGGATCTCGTTCACACGCAAGGCAATTAAAGTCAGATAGAAACACTGTTTAGGAGGAGACTTCACCATCAGACTGAATAAATTCAGTCCCGTGAATGCTCATCACACATTCACACATCGAAGTTTCTATCATCGTCAGCACTATGCCAACAATATTAAGCCCTGCACTGGAACTTGTGTTCCGCAGCATTTATGTACTTGAATGAGCAGCCACTGGACGCTGTCAGTAACTTTTTTAGTATGCACTTTCTCCAGCTGAAAGAAGTGCAGGTCTCATATTTTGATACGTGAAACAATTTCAAGTTTAACCAAATACATTAAAATACTATTTTTTTATACCAAATAAGCGTCATTAGCTTAACCATGTCACCCAATTCTCATCCGTAAACAGATTGCTCTAGCCTGGGTCGCACCCGAGCCTGGCTCATGGCCGACTAAGCCCGCGTGCGCCTGCAGCGGCTGGGTGGCCGCGCCCATGCCTGGGAACGTTGCTGCTTCGTCCAGCTGTTGCTTGAATATTATCACGTAACAGAGCAATAAAGTTTTCTTCAAATGCAAGCTTACGAATCATATCAAGACCATATCATGAATACGACAGCCTGATACTCTGCCATCCCATGCCTCCACTACCTGGACCAGCAAGCTTCTATTAATGAGATCATTGAAGTATCTTTCTCCAAGCTCAAATAATGTTTTTCCTAGATCTGGATTGATAAATCCTTCGGCTATCCATTTCCATAGCAAAGAATCCTTTTCGATCTCGTAGTCTTCTGGATATGTACTTAGATATAGTAAGCATGCCCTCAAATCTGGAGGGAGATCAATGAGAGTATTGTCATAGTATCTTCAGCTTCCCTATTACCTCCAGTGTCCAAACCAATAGAGTTGTAGACTATTGACCATTCACACTCTGGTCCATGTTCTTCATGGCGCGTCTGAGCCTGCTCGGGTCGGCAGGCTCTCCGCCATCGACGTGCACGAGGAAGGTGTCGAGGACATCCTCCATGTCGTAAGATGCCTCCCTGACCTCGCGCGCCCACACCTTCACCTGCTCGTCGAGCCGGTCCCATGGCACATCAGCGACCTTGCGGAGGAAGGCGTGGATGCTCTCCAGCTCGCTGTGGAGCCACTGCACCTGCTTCCGAACGTCCTTCTGGAGCTTGTACTCACCATAGAGCAGCTTCAGCAGCTTGGGGGCGAGGCTTCCCAGCGCCCCCGTCACCACACTCATGCTTCTACCCTTGCTTGTTTCAGATCTGAGTGTAGTGGATTCATAGCAGCAAATAAGTCTGATGGTTGGTGGTGACAAGGCGTCTAGTTGGAGGCATGAAGTAGCTGCAAAAGTAAGGCCCTGTTTAGATGCAACCCAAAACCCAAAATTTTTCAAGATTTCCCGTCACATCGAATCTTGCGGCACATGCATGGAGTACTAAATGTAGACGAAAAAAAAAACTAATCATACAGTTGGCCGAGAAATCATGAGACGAATCTTTTAAGCCTAAATAGTCCATAATTAGACAATTTTTACCAAATACAAACGAAAATGCTACAGTAGCCAAAAGCCAAAAAAATTTCGAAACTAAGGCCTTGTTTAGATTGAAGATTTTTTCAACCCGATGAATAGTAGCGTTTTCGTCTTATTTGGTAAATATTGTCCAATCGTGGACCAACTAAGCTCAAAAGATTCATCTCGTGATTTCCAACTAAACTGTGCAATTAGTTAATTTTTTTATCTACATTTAATGCTCCATGCATGCGTCCAAAAATTGATGTGATGGAGAGAGAGTGAAAAAACTTGGAATTTTGGAGTGATCTAAACAAGGCCTAAACGCGCCCTAACCCGGAAGCAACCAGGCAGACGGGGGGCTATGGCAGGCAGCCATCCATTCGATGGGCCTCGATACCTACTCCCTCCGTCCCAGAATATCTGTCGCTTTCACTTCTCGAGAAACATCTTTGATAAAATATATATTAAAAAATATTAGTATTTATGATACATAATTAGTATCATTGGAAAGATCTTTAAATCTAGTTTTTTAATAAATTTATTTGGAGATATAAATGTTGTACGTATTTTCTATAAATCGAGTCAAACTTGTGGCACGAAAACCGGAAACGACAAATAATATGGGACAGAGGGAGTACGCTGGTAGCACATGCGTCCACATGGGGTCTACGGCACTGATGAGTGATGAGCACAACATATGCTGCTCCGCCGTGAGTGGGGGCCGACGACTTGACTGGCTGGCCTGCGCGGACCTCTGCCCCTGTCCTCTATTATTGCCTTCAGTTTAGATCTGAGTGCAGTGGCATGCTGGGCCATGACAAACTAGGCCATGTTTAGTTTGCCAGATTCCAGAATTTGGCACTATGCAAAAAGAAGATTTCCTGTCACATCAAATTTGTGGTACATGTATGGAGTACTAAATGTTGACAAAATTAAAAACTAATTGCACAGTTTGGTTGTACTTTACGAGACGAACATTTTGAGTCTAATTAGTCAACGATTGGACAATTATTACCAAATAAAAACAAAATGCTACAGTACCCAGCAGTGTCGCTACAGTGCCAAAAATTTCGGGCCGAATCAGGAGGCCAACTAAACGCGGCCCTAGTACTCCCTCCGTCCTTCATTCAGAGGCGTATTGACTTGGAAAAGGTCTGTGAATTCACCGGCGCCTAAGCCGTTGGGTGCATCGGGAGCCAGCGCTCACGTCCTGTATTCTCGCGCGTAGTAACTGCGACGCCTCGCTTCCAGTATCAGCTGCATGCATGCATGCAAGTTGCTCTCCCTTCCCAACTGCACTTCCTATTTTATCCCTCCCGCTTGCGTACTCAGCCACGAAAGAGAAGCACCGGCCATGGACGCGGAAACCTCGCCGGCCACCTCGCCGGCAAAGGACGCAGCTGCTTCGCCGGCAAAGGGCGCGGCCGCCTTGCCGGCAAAGGGCGCGGTCGCTTCGCCGGTGCTCATTCGTGGTCTCAACTGGGCGCCGGACTCCTGAGGACGAGAGCGAGCTTGTTACCATCGATCAATTGGATTGTCCCAACCTGGCGCCATGGATTGGAGAGGTAGGGAGAGGAGAATTGACGAGAGAGAGAGCTGATTAGAACAGGTTGCAGGAGAAGGGTATATATAGAACTGTGGAGGCTTCATAGGCGCGGCAACTGTGAAAATTTTAAACACCCTGAAACCTTAAGCGGGAGATTTGATTTCTTATGCATTGCCGTAATTTTCAACAGCAAAACTGAAACTCAAAACGCGGCAATTTTCAACTGCAAAACTGAAACTAAAAACGCGGGAGCGGACGAGCGCGGTCGTGGGCGTTCCGGCGTTGCGCGAGCGTTGAATGCTTTTGCATGCAGCCATGCAGGGAGTTACGGTCAGCGTGGGATACGAAGGGATTTTGCGGCGTTTGCGGCTGGAGGTTACGGCAATTAAGTTCTCCTTGGTCTCGGTGAAAAATGCTACTACGCCTCTGAACGAAGGACGGAGGGAGTAGTACGGAGTATGTGCGTTTATACGCTTTTCTCATGCTGATCCATCGCAGGGGATCTCGTTCACACGCAAGCCAATTAAAGTCAGATAGAAACACTGTTTAGGAGGAGACTTCACCATCAGACTGAATAAATTCAGTCCCGTGAATGCTCATCACACATTCACACATCGAAGTTTCTATCATCGTCAGCACTATGCCAACAATATTAAGCCCTGCACTGCAACTTGTGTTCCGCAGCATTTATGTACTTGGATGAGAAGCCACTGCGCGCTGTCAGTAACTTTAAAAATGAGCAAGAAGCTGTTACGTAGAGACTACTGGATAAATGCATTTCTTGTATGCATGGAGTGGCAAAAATCAATCTCAAGAAGTAGTCTGGCATAAATGGTGTGGAGATAACATTTTTAGTATAACCACCGACATAGCGTAGCATCGAGTAACTGTGGAGCAATATCTTAAAAGGCACTGGCTAATTACAATTTACAATTGAGTGTCTGTGTTACCACTTTTTCTTCAGGAATTCTCGAAGTTGGTGAATGAGGAGCTCGTGGCCTCTTTGAGTGTTGTGAATGTCCTCATGCTTTTCACCGTCAAGATGAAAGAGAATATCCATGAAAACTTTTACCAAGTCATAATCCCGACCAATTGAAATGAAAGCCCTGCAGTCATACTGTGACTTAAGCTTCTCATACACCGCCTTGGCAAGGGTGGATTTTCCTAATCCTCCAACTCCAACAATAGAAACCTTCTTCATCTCCTGGTTCGAGGTACCATCATCTGGTTGCAACGTCATCAGCATGGATACGAGCTCATCCCTTTACTTGTCGATGCCAATAAGTTGCGTCACTTGTTTGTACATAGCTTTAAGGCGAGGATCAATAGTCGACGTTGTTGCGATTGCGAGTGGCTTGCACATAATGTCATCAAGTTTGTACTTCTGACGCCTTTCGGCTACCTCCTCGAGATGCTTCTTGATGTCTTCGATGGCACCTGCAATACTGCGACGAGCCTTGGCCTTGCCGAACACTTTACCCATCTTCTTCATGGTGCGTTTCAGCCTGCTGGGGTCGGCGGCATCGACGCGCGCAAGGAAAGTGTCGAGGACATCCTCCACGTCGTAAGATGCCTCCCTGACCTCGCGTGCCCACACCTTCACCTGCTCGTCAAGCCGGTCCCGTGGCACACCAGAGACCTTGCAGAGGCAGCGGGAATAGCGTCTGATGAGGCAAGGTCCAACTCACCATCAAGGCAGTCGCAGCCTCCCCGGATACAAACAAGCATACGTAAGTGATTTCTTTCATTTATTTTGATGCTCAATTCTGCTTGATTTCTCACCATCTTCCCGTCTTTCTCGCAGGAGGCTGCGCACCTGGGCGAGGAGGTCTCGGAGTTCTCTGCGTGGGCTATGTCCCACATGGGCAGGGCGTCGTCCTCTGTCTCCTTCGACCCGGCTGCCCCGCCCCAGGTGTACTCCGACCCGAACGTGTATACTAAAGTCCAAGAGCCCATTGTTGCACAGACGATCATGAGGCTCGGAGGAGGCAAGAAGCACGGGCGGCTGTGGATTGCAGACGGCGCCATCGACTCCACCATTGTTCCCTCCCTCGACGCTATCCGAGCACGGAGCACGAGCTCCAGCCAGCCCATACGCACACGGCCTTCTCCAGCACTGCAGCAGGTCCATGCACTCCAGGTAATTCCTGTTTTACTCGTCGTACGTTGATATTTACACACCTAAATTAGATTTGTATTACTGATACATTGGAGTGAAATATTACAGGCCGAGCTGCAAGAAACAAAAAGGCAAAGTCAAGAGCAGAACGCGGAACTGACCGCACAGCTGCAGGCCCAGCAGGTCGCGTTCGAGGCCACGCAGAAGCAGATGGCGGAGATGATGGTGATCATGCAAAGTCTTGGGCAAGCATCGGGTGTACATGTGCAGTTTTCAGCTCCTCCACCTCCTACTCCTGCAGCTACTCCTGTAAGTATGAAAGTTCACTTTTCGCTTGTGCTTTGCATGTATGTCGGCCTTCGTGCCGTTGTGGATGTCGGCGTTCGTGCCGTTGTGGATGTCGGCGTTTGTGCCGTTGTGGATGTCGACGTTCGTGCCGTTGTTTCTTGCAGGTTTTGGAAACCTCCCCGTGCAGGGGAGGTGCTGCCGAAATTTTCAATTGAGTCTAATCTTTTTGTATTCCTAGATTACTAGATGAAATCTCTAAGTTCCAAAACTGTTTTTCCGGATTACTCACACATGTAATCTCTGCTCCTTTGTGCAGCCTCCGTCCGCGGGTTCCAATCATCCCGGTAGTGCGTCACCGGGTGATCCCGCCTTTCCTTCACCACCGTCTCATAGGCTACCTTGATGAGGACTAGTGCTAGGTGATGTGGTTGGACTTTATGGTAATATTTGTGGTTTATGGTTCTGACTTGTGCTTGGATTTTATGAACTTGTTGTAATAAACATGTGAATGATGATGAACATGTGACTTGTCGTTGTAATATATTGTGATTTGTGGTTCACAATTATGGTTGTGATATACTGTGAGAAAATGGGTTCTGTGTGATATATATATGTGATGGTTGATATATATATATATATGCATATATATGAAATGCTTGTGTCGATGAAATGCTTGTGTCGATGGAATACAAAAAACAAAAAAAAAGAAGGGTCCTTTGCCGAGGGCCGTCCCATTGCCCTCGGCAAAGATTCATTGAAAAAATTCTGGAACATTTCTTTGCCGAGGGCCATGGTTGGAGGCCCTCGGCAAAGACTTTTAAAAAAATTAAAATTTCTTTGCCGAGGGCCTGCGGGGAAGCCCTCGGCAAAGATTTTTCAAAAAAAAAAGAATAATTCTTTGCCGAGGGCCGTCCCATTGCCCTCGGCAAAGATTTTTTGGAAAAATTCTGCAACATTTCTTTGCCGAGGGCCATGGTTGGAGGCCCTCGGCAAAGATTTTTTTTAAAAAAGAATAATACTTTGCCGAGGGCCCCCGGAGACGGCCCTCGGCAAAGACTCCGTCTCAGGCGCCGGCGCCGTGACGGCTATTTTTCTTTGCGGAGTGCCGCTCCAGCCCTCGGCAAAGGCTTTGCCGAGTGCCCGATAAAGGGCCCTCGTCAAAGATCCTCTTCGCCGACTCAAAATTCCCCGAGTGCTCTTTGACGAGGGCCGCCCTCGGCAAAACCTTTGTCGAGGGTTAATAGGCCTTTGTCGAGCAAATAGGCCGTCTCCAGTAGTGGTTCTCTTGTTCCATGCCTGGATCCAGCATCCCAGCGGGCAAATGCGTCGTGTGGAAACCAGGCAGCGGTAATGCAAAAAGGTACCCTGAGGCAATGCAAGCAACACACAAAGCCTCCTCAATCTTTCGCACAACATAAATACGTTCCAAGCTTATTAGAATGTACGAACCACAGAAAGGTCCAGAAACTAAATAAATAATACAAGCCAGCAGTTCAGCATGGAGAAAAATGTTGCAGCAGGTTCTAATAGCAGCAGAGTACATTGAAAATTTGATACAGCATATTTTATTTATTTGAATATAAAATAGCTCGGGTGAACATAAGAGCCGAAACCGTCTCGCTCACAGTCAAGTGAAGTTATGTCTTGTGGCGATGGGCTCTGTTATAGTCTTACAAGCATTGAAGCCAACTCCATTTGAGCTGCACCACGGTTCATGCAGAAACTTGGATCAGAAACATCAATAATTCTACTTAATCTTTGTGCACATACTATGCTTACAACCTTTAATTATCCGATGACCAAAGTGCTTACTTCCTAGTGAAGAATCATACAAGGATAGATGTGTCATAGACTCTCACGTGACAGATTATAAACAAGTGACTTATGTACAAATCAAACGAAGGAACCAACAATCGAGGCAGCACAGAGTCTGGAAAACAGAGTATCGACTGGTGGCCAGAAACAGAGTCGGTGCAGCCAGTGACTGAAAAAAACTACGTCCGTTATGTAATGGATTCAATGATGGAAAATCAGTATGTGCTAATAAAACAGGTTTGGTAGTTTCATACATCAGCATAGATGTTCGCATAATGGAAATGCGATGGTGCTGTACCAGATATGTCTCTCTCAGGAATCACAAAGTTATTTGTTTGACGGAAAGTGGGCTACACATTTTCAAAATCTGCGCACTCGAATGGCTGACACGCACGAGCAGCATCAGTGACACCATCAGCTAGGATAGGACCGAACAGGTTGGAGAGAGTACTTACATACACTGTACGCATGCAGATCCAAATTGGTATCTCTTTAAGACACATTATGGTCTTGCAGCTGAAAATTCGGATAAAGCTAATAATTAATTGAGTAGAGACAAGCAAGTGCTATATATATATATATATATATATATATATATATATATATATATATATATATATATATATATGCCAAAATGGAGACAGTAACAAGATAGAAACAAATAATGAGATATTAATTTGATCGGAACTACAAAATTCTCGTCGTACCTGATTAATATGATCTATGCATATCAAATGTGGGATGGTTGGGATGGACGTTGCATGCGTCTCTCAGTACAGCCAACGCAGCATCGCACTCCGGAACAGACGTGCCACGATAGCTGATCCGCCCTCTGAGTTCCCGAAGGGAAGGCAGGTACTCCAAGCCAATATTTCCACAGTAGTCACTGTAGTTATCTTTTATAGCCCATAGAGGGACATTAAGCTCAAGCACTTCAAGATTTGGCATCACGCCAGTGGGTAAAACTTTTCTGGAGTCATTGCTTTTTCTAGAGGCAAAGGGCATAGCATCCTCTCCATTCCACATATGCAATGAAACGCTAGTGTCCTCCTCGTTGGCCTGCTCAAACTGCACCATTGCATCGGTAACGAAGTGCGTCAACTTCTGGAAGAAGCTGCGATCACCAGCGTTAATATTACTCGCAGTTACTGTGGACACTGTTAAGAGTCTGAGATAACAAAGCGCCGGCAACCTAGCAAGGAGTTTCAGATCCTGCTCATCCATAGTAATCACAAACAGTGCCAAGTGGGCCAGGTTGGGAAGACGTGTGGGATTAATGCATGACGGCAATTTAGAAAATTCAATAACAGACCATTGCAAATAATGGAGAGGTCGTGGGAGCACAAAGCCTGCTGCTTCCCACATGGCTGTATCTGCGTGCCAAGCTGAACCGTGCACATTTATATGCTGGATCTTTTGCAGATTGCTTAGAGACTCCACAAAATCTCTCTGCATGCTCTCGTCCGCCCCTTGAGTGCCGAACACGAGCACCCTCAGTTCTCGCAGGCTGGCAAGCTCCTTGAAAAATCTCTTGGGCTTATCACTGCAACCAAATACTATTATTAGCTCCTCCAGGGAAACCAGCTTCCCAATCCCATCCGGTACCTTTTTGTCAGCACATAGCCGGACCAGCTCTGTTAGGTGCACAATGCTTGCTGGCAATGTTCGCTGCACATCGAGTCTTTGCCGTAATGTTCCCTGCACATCGAGTGTTTGCAGTAACTTTAGATACCCTAGTTGTATGGGAAGTTCAAGGGAACTACCGTTGAATCTTATCCTAAGGTACCTCAAGTGAAGTAAATCACCAAGATGCTCAAGGTGGCAACCTTTCTCAAAGCTGCAGTCTACTATGTCCAGCACGCGCAAAAGTTTAAATCTCAAAAACTGGTCCCGGCTATCAATAAAGCACTTGAATGCGATATATGACCTCACTTTTGGCATCCTTGTAACCATTGTTTCAGAATTAATGTGCTCGGCTATTCTGTTTTGGTTGGCTAACCGACGGACACTGCTTGGTGCAGGTGTTCCTTCAACATTATCACCTAATATAGCAATAAAGTTTTCATCGGATGAAAGCTTACGCATCAGATCAAGAACCATATCATGAACACGACAGCTTTCTACTTTGCCATTCCACTCATTCTCCACTGGCTGGATCAAGCTTCTATTAATGAGATCATTGAAGTATCTTTCTCCAAGCTCAAATAATCTTGTTCCCTGTTTCCCATCAATAAATCCTTCAGCTATCCACTTCCATATCAAAGGTTTCTTTTCGATAAAATAATCTTCTGGATATGTACTTAGATATAGTAAGCATGTCCTCAGATGTGGAGGCAGATCATAGTAGCTAAATGAAAGTATTGTCATAGTATCTTCAGCTTCCTTGTTATCTGTAGTATGAAAACCAATAGAGTTGTAGACCTTTGACCATTCGCATTCTGGTTTACCAGCCAACAAACTAGCCATTGTGATGATTGCTAATGGTATACCAGCACATTTCTTCAGAATTTTCTCAGAAATGTCATCTGGATGGTTATCAAGGAACTTTCGGTCTGCTCTAGATAACCTTGTATAAAATAATTTCATGGAGTCATCATAGGAAAGTTGTTTCAGCTTGTAAACCTCACCAGATGCTTTGGCAACATCAACATTTCGAGTAGTTGTGATTACTTTACTTCCATGATTATTCTCAACAAGTGCTAGTTCGATTGCTTCCCAGGTGCGTACCTCCCATACATCATCAATAACAATAAAATACCTATCCACACCAAAGTGGAAGAAACATTGGTTAATAAAGTTTGGAGCTTCTGCAGAAGCAAGAAATTTGCTAAGATTAAAGGAAGTCAGCATGACACATAAAACACAAGGTCGTGTTAGTAAAAATAAAACACATGACGGAAGTTGCGATGGTTAATGGTCAAGGATAATTTCCTTTGCGGTTCTAGTATTTTCCTTTGCGTTTTTTAGCACCCAAGGTAATTCGGGATTCTAGTAGTGATATTTATAGAAACTACACACCAAGTGGCCTATTTGAAGAAAACACCATATTTAAGGACACTTTATTACACAGAACTTACTCATCTATGGCCATGTTGCAAACATAGGCAACCCACAAACGTTGTTTTTCCTATAATTTATAGTTTCAGAAGGAACACATTTTCAAAATCTAAGCTCGTAAAAATGTTTATGAATTTACTTAATTAAACTATGATGCTTAGATGTGCTAAATGCATTGTCCTTTTTTATAGCTAGTTAAGTAGTCTAAAAGCTGCATACTTAAAAAAAGAGCACTCAGGGCATGGAGTGGAGAAAATCAATCTCAAGTAGTCTCGCATAAATGATGTGGAGATAGCATTTTTAGGATATAACATACGACATAGTGTAGCATCGACTAACTGAGGAGCAATATCTTAAAAGCACAGGCTAATTACAATTTACAATTGGATGTCTGTGTTACCTCTTTTTCTTCAAGAATTCCCGGAGTTGGTGAATAAGGAGCTCGACGCCTCTCTCAGTGTTGTGAATGTCCTTATGGTTTTCACTGTCAAGATGAAAGAGAATATCCTTGAAAACTTTTACCAAGTCATGATCCCGACCGATTGAAATGAAAGCCCCGCAGTCGTATTGTGGTTTAAGCTTGTCATACACCGCTTTGGCAAGAGTGGTTTTACCCAATCCTCCAACTCCCACAACTGAAACCATCTTCATCTTCTTATTGGAGGCATCATGATCCTGTTGGGACTGATTCAGCATAGACATGAGCTCGTCGCTTGACTTGTCGACGCCAATAAGTTGTGTCACTTCTTTGTACATAGCTTTAAGGCGAGGATCAATAGTTGATGTGGTTACGAGTGGCTTGCACATAATCTCATCAAGTTTGTATTTCTGACGATTGTTGGCTACCTCCTCGAGACGCTTTGTTATTTCCTTGATCTTTGCTGCAATATCACGGCGAGCCTTGGCCTTGCAGAACAGCTCACCCAGCTTCGTCATGGCAAGTTTGAGGCTGCTGGAGTCGGAGTTGCTCTTTCCGCCGTCGACGCGAACGAGGAAGGTGTCGAGGACATCCTCCATGTCGTAGGATGCCTCCCTGACCTCGCGCGCCCACAACTTGACCTGCTCGTCGAGCTGGTCCCATGGCACATCCGAGACCTTGTGGAGGAAAGCGTAGATGCTGTCCAGCTCGCGGGAGAGCGACTCCACTTGCTTCTTCACGCCCTTCTGGAGCTTATACTCGTCATGGAGCAGCTTCGCAAGCTTGGGGGCGAGGCTTCCCAGCGCCCCCGTCACCACACTCATGCTTCTACCCTTGCTTGTTTCAGATCTGAGTGTAGTGGATTCATAGCAGCAAATAAGTGTGATGGTTGCTGGTGACAAGGCGTCACTGGGGGCCGACGACTTGACTTGCTGGCCTGCGCGGACCTCTGCCCCTGTCCTCTATTATTGCCTTCAGTTTAGATCTGAGTGCAGTGGCATGCTGGGCCATGACAAACTAGTATTTGCGTTTATACACTTTTCTGATGCTGATCCATCGCAGGGGATCTCGTTCACACGCAAGCCAATTAAAGTCAGATAGAAACACTGTTTAGGAGGAGACTTCACCATCAGACTGCCCTGTTTAGATGCCACCCAAAATCCAAAATTTTTCATGATTCTCCGTCACATCGAATCTTGCGGCACATGCATGGAGCATTAAATGTAGACGAAAAAAAAACTAATTGCACGGTTGGGTGAGAAATCACGAGACGAAACTTTCGAACCTAATTAGTCCATAATTAGACACTAATTGACAAATACAAACGAAAGTGCTACAGTAGCCAAAAGCCAAAAAAAAATTTGATCTAAACGGGGCCTGAATAAATTCAGTCCCGTGAATGCTCATCACACATTCACACATCGAAGTTTCTATCATCGTCAGCACTATGCCAACAATATTAAGCCCTGCACTGCAACTTGTGTTCCGCAGCATTTATATACTTGAATGAGCAGCCACTGCGCGCTGTCAGTAACTTTTTTAGTATGCACTTTCTCCAGCTGAAAGAAGTGCAGGTCTCATATTTTGATACGTGAAACAATTTCAAGTTTAACCAAATATATTAAAATACTATTTTTTATACCAAATAAGCGCCATTAGCGTAATCATGTCACCCAATTCTCATCCGTAAACAGATTGCTCTAGCCTGGGTCGCACCCGCGCCTGGCTCATGGCCGACGGGACCGTGCCCGCATCCCGCGCCAGCATGTAATGGCCGCGGCCGGATCTGTGACTCATCACACAACTCCACCATGTGTTCACATTCCTGCAACGTCTTACCGTAGGGAGGGGAGAAGCAGGGTTGATAGCCTGCCATTGCTAGCAACTACGGCTACGAAGGATCTGTGGCTCCAGGGACCGTGCCCGCATCCCGCGCCAGCATGTAGTGGCTGCGGCCGGATCTGTGGCTCCAGGGACGTTGGCGGCCGACTAAGCCCGCGTGCGCCAGCAGCGGCCGGGTGGCCATTGTGATGATTGCTAATGGTATACCAGCACATTTCTTTAGAATTTTCTCAGAAATTTCATGGAACTTTCGGTCTGCACCAGATAACCTTGTATAAAATAATTTCATGGAGTCATCATAGGAAACTGGCTTTAGCTTTTAAACCTTACCAGATGCTTTGGCAACATCAAAATTACGAGTAGTTGTGATTACTTTACTTCCAAGATTATTCTCAACCAGTGCTAGTTCGATTGCTTCCCAAGTGCGTACCTCACATACATCAGCCAAGGCCCTTGTTTAGTTTGCAAAATTTTTGGCAAAATGACACTGTAGCATTTTCGTTGTTATTTGGCAATTAGTGTCCAATCATAGTCTAATTAGGCTTAAAAAATTCATCTCGTGGATTTCGTCTAAACTGTGTAATTAGTTTTAATTTTTATTTATATTTAATGCTTCATGCATGTGTCCAAAGATTCGATGTGACGGAGAATCTTGAAAATTTTTGCAAAATGAAGTGGAACTAAACTGGCTCCAAACCAAAGTGGAAGAACCATTGGTTAGTAAAGTTTGACCTTCTGCAGACGCAAGAAATTTGCTATGATTAAAGGAAGTCCGCATGACACATGAAACACATGATCACGCTAGTAAAAATAAAATACATGATAGAATTTGCTTGATGGTTAATGTTCAATGATTATTTCCTTTGCGGTTCTAGTATTTTCCTTTGCGTTTTTTGGCACTAAAGGTAATTCGGGATTCTGGTAGTGATATTTATGGAAACTACATACCAAAGGGCCTATTTGAAGAAAACAACATATGTAAGACGTTAATTTATTATACAGAACATCTATAGGCATGTTGCAAACATAGATGACACCCTAAAAATGTGTTTTTCCTAAGATTTATAGTTTCAGATATGAAACACGTTTTCAAAATCTAAGCTCAATTCATAATTGGAAATGTTTACGAATTTACTTAAACTATGATGTTTAGAAGTGCTAAATGCATTGCCCTTTTATAGTAGTCTAAAAGCAACATACTTAAAAAATGAGCTAGAAGCTGTTAGGTAGAGACTACTGGAGAAATGCATTTCTTGTGTGCATGGAGTGGAGAAAATCAATCTCAAGAAGTAGTCTGGCATAAATGATGTGGAGATAACATTTTTAGTATAACCTACAACATAGTGTAGCATCGAGTAACTGTGGAGCAATATCTTAAAAGGCACTGGATAATTACAATTTACAATTGAGTGTCTGTGTTACCTCTTTTTCTTCAGGAATTCTCGAAGTTGGTGAATGAGGAGCTCGAGGCCTCTTCGAGTGTTGTGAATGTCCTTATGCTTTTCACCGTCAAGATGAAAGAGACTATCCATGAAAACTTTTACCAAGTCATAATCCCGACCAATTGAAATGAAAGCCCCGCAGTCATACTGTGACTTAAGCTTCTCATACACCACCTTGGCAAGGGTGGATTTTCCTAATCCTCCAACTCCAACAATAGAAACCTTCTTCATCTCCTGGTTCGAGGTACCATCATCTGGTTGCATCGTCATCAGTATGGATACGAGCTCATCCCTTGACTTGTCGACGCCAATAAGTTGTGTCACTTGTTTGTACATAGCTTTAAGGCGAGGATCAATAGTTGACGTTGTTGCGAGTGGCTTGCACATAATGTCATCAAGTTTGTACTTCTGACGCCTTTCGGCTACCTATTCGAGATGCTTCTTGATGTCTTCGATGGCACCAGCAATACTGCGACGAGCCTTGGCCTTGCCGAACACTTTACCCATCTTCTTCATGGCGCGTTTCAGCCTGCTGGGGTCGGCAGGCTCGGCAGCATCGACGCGCGCAAGGAAAGTGTCGAGGACATCCTCCATGTCGTAAGATGCCTCCCTGACCTCGCGAGCCCACACCTTCACCTGCTCGTCGAGCCGGTCCCATGGCACATCAGAGACCTTGCAGAGGAAGGTGTGGATGCCCTCCAGCTCACTGTGGAGCCACCGCACCTGCTTCGTCACGCCATTCTGGAGCTTGTACTCGTCCTGGAGCAGCTGCAGAAGCTTGGGGCCGAGGCTTCCCAGCGCTCCTGTCAGCACACTCATGCTTCTTCCCTTACTTGCTTCAGACCTGGGTGCGGTGGATTCATTGCACTGGTCTGGAGGTTGGTGGTGGCAAGGCGTCTAGTTGGAGGCCTGCAGTAGCTGAAGAGAAGCAACCAGGCAGCCGGGGACTTTGGCAGCCATCCATCGATGGGCCTCGGGTACCTACGCTGGTAGCACATGCGTCCATGTGACGCTGCGCATGCATCCATGCGGCTGAACACCTCACTGTCACCTCACGTGACCATCCTCGACCTCGATTCCATTCAAGCCACCTGCTGTCTCTAAAATTTTCTCATTCTTTACGATGATCAATGACTGGGTCAAAACTTTAAGAGTTCTGAATGCATGTATCGTATTTAAGATTTTTTTCTCCATACCTCCATCAAAATTCAAAGACGACGATTCAAGATTGAACAAGTGCAATATATATAGAACAAGAAAAAGAGTGCGTTGCTCGCCAACGGCTACTAAATCTCTTAGCTACGGGGCAAAATCTTACTCATATTTTAAGCAAAACAAATTCTACTAGTACAAAAATGATTTTAGGAGACGAGAGATTTTATTATAGATCGAAAAGTACCATCGTATACCTCCAGGTGCTTTCATCTTTTTCTTTTTCTAAGTAACTAATTGAGAAATATATTATACAGGATATTTTAGTAACTGAGGTTGCGCCCTTCTAAAAGTAGATGTAACCCTGGCCATGGCACACGCGGCCCTGAAGGTGGCCTCACTGGCGGAGCACGACACACCGGAGGGCACGGACCGCGGCTAGCGTGCCATGGCGGACTACGAGGCAGCAAGGCTTAGGACGCCGAGCGTGTGGCCATTCTCAAGACCACTGTCAAGTCCCTGTTCGAGCTGGAGAAGCTGGACGGCCTGCTCCGCGGCACGGCCAAGCTGCTACCGCCATTGTCGCCTTGTCGGAGCCTGAGGTGAAGCGGGAGCGGCTCGCGAGGTGCTAGGTGCCGCCCGAGCGAGCAGGAGCAAGCACGTCAGCACCGAGGAACCCTGGGAGCGTATATGTGGCGGTCAGGAGCGGAGGGCGCGAAGCCGCGTGGCGTGCCTAACGCCTGACTGAGCCATGATGTGATGATGACGTCATATACGCTCTTTTTCCCTTTCAAAATTAAAGAAGAAATGTCTTCAAATACAAGTACACGTGTCTCATCAAGAAGCTATCCCATTTTTTACCTTGAATGACAGTACTAAAATGACCGATTACCCATATTCGAAAAAAAATAAAATGAAAAATAGATATTGCTCTACATATTTTGGTACTGGTCCGACCTAAGTTGGTATTATCCCCCACCAATTTGGTACCTCCAGGTACTTTCAGTTAGGTACCTCCTATTTTTATACCGTCCGATCTCGCCCAATGAATGGTCCATATTTTTCCATATTAAAATTTCACATTTTATTAACAAAGGCGGTCTGAAATTGGAAGCGTCTCCAAAAATAATATTTTAAGGGAAACCACGTCTTACTAATACAAAAATAATTTCAGAAGAGAAGGATTTTTGTTAACAGAGGTGGTCTGAAATTTTTAGCATCTCCAAATACGTAATGAAATTCAGATTGGAGGAAAGCTTCAGCACAATCTGAAATTAATAATTAATTAAGCATCTGAAAAGGTAGGGCTTTAATTGCAACCCACAACCTCAAAAAAAGGAAAATGCAAAAAAAGAGAGAGGAAAATTCTAACTTGACTTGTGCCCTGTTTGTTACTGGACTAAAGTTTAGTCACGCCTCGAGGACTAAAGGGTATTGAACTACTTTAGGGCATGTTTGTTTAGATGGGACTAGAGACTACTGAGCCTATTTTAGTCCAAAATAGTCCCTACTTTCTCGAACACATGGACTACTAAAGGGACTAGAAGGCATTTGGGTTGTAGTCCTTGAAGGATGGCTATTTGGGACTCTTAGGCCAAGTTGACAAACCATGCCCTTATCTCTCTCCTCTTTTATTGTGTCGGGACCATCCACGTCTGCCCGCTGGAGCGTGCGCCGCCGCGGCCTAGAGTACCGATAGCGACTGTGCGACGAGGCTATGCGCGATGGCGACGGCGAACAAGGAGCTCGCGGACCCTGGAGCTCACGGCCGTGCACGGGGAAGGCTACGGCGATGCGGTGAGCCCTTCCTCCAAGCATCGGCGATGGCGTCTTCTCTCCCTGGATCTGACAGCGTGGAGGCTCCCGCCTCTGATCTCCACCATCCTAGCACGCAACGAGATGGTGGTGAGCTCGTGGCCGCGGCGGAGACGGCGGCCAGCTCCGGCATCCCAGTGCCCCTTCCCCACCTCTGGCATCTGGCGGCCCCTCCCTACCTCCGACATCTCGGCACCCCCTCCCCACCACGGCCTGTGGTGGCGCCCCTCCCTGGGCGCGCGTGTAGCTATCAACGAGACGGAGCTCGGGCGGGAGTGGCGCGGCGTGCCCCATTCCTCGGCGCGGCTAGGCAAGAGAAGTAGAGGTATTTTTGTCTTTATTTATCTGCCTTAATGGTCTTTAGTCTCTTTGAGTCCCTAGAACCAAACAGGGCCTTAGTCACCTTTTAGTCTCCACGTTTGACATTTTTTTAGAATGGACGGTAAAAGCTTTTTCGCGATTTCTATTAGACAAAGAAAGAAAAAAGGCAAGTGCCAGTCCAGTTTTTTGAATGGAAACTGGACCAGAAAAACCATACAACTGAGGAGAGTGCCTCACTTATCCTTCATAACTTTGGTATAACTATCACAACTCACGCCACAACTTGCAGCTTGGTCGAATCGACCCAACTAAGAACTACCCAACTAACAACAACTTGGCCGAAGAAATGATCCATTGGAGCACCGAGCACCACCACCCTTGGAGAAGCGCCATGGTAGACGGCAAGAGACTAACGGCGAAAAACTGGATAGCCTAGCAGAGCCTTCAAGAAGGAAACGACACCAAGAGCGTCGACAAGCTAGCCCGATAAGGAAAGGTTTTCACGTTTGGCATTTTAGGGTCAAAGAGTGACTAAAGTTCAGTCTCTAAAGCTTAGTTACCCCAAACCACCTGAATGATGGAGAAAAAATGTCCCATTTTAGGTCACTCGACGACTATAAATGCAATCATCCAGGGTTTTGACGTTTTGTCATCTGGACATGAGGAGACGAATCACATTTGCTTTTGCCACTTAGGACAGTTTAGTTCCCAAAAAATTTCACCCCAAAACATCACATCGAATCTTGTGGCACATGCATGGAGTATTAAATATAGACGAAAAAAACTAATTGCACAGTTCTCGGCAAAATCGCGAGACGAATCTTTTAAGCCTAAGTAGTTCATGAAAAGCCTTAAGTGCTACAGTAACCCACATGTGCTAATTACCGATTAATTAGTATCATTAGATTCGTCTCGCAGTTTCCTGATGGGTTCTGTAATTTGTTTTTTTATTAGTATCCAAAAACCCCTCCCGACATCCTTCCGACACATCCGATGTGACACCCAAAAATTTTCATTTCGCGAACTAAACACATCCTTAATTGGTGTCGCACTTGTATTCATAGGGATGACGACTGTACTGGTAGGTTGTGACACTGCATTTTTTTTTTTTTTTTTTGCAGCATGGGATGCGGCTGGCAGATGTGGACAAAATGAAGGAGTTATTTGATCCGACACTCGTTGAAGAATCATAGCTGATGGACGTAGCGCTGCTGTGCAAAGAGTTTGATCCGGCAGACCGTCAGACCATGGCAAAGGGCAGATCTACCCACCCCGGAGCTTCCCCAGCACCCCGCTATAATCGGCTCACAGGCGCATAGCAAACAACAGCTGGCCATCAGCATCACCTTTATAAAAATATACCAAAAATACAGGATAATAATAGAGATTTGGACAACCCCGGCCTCCGCTGAACACAGCAATGGCACCGCGCCACGGACAACAGCTGGCAGGGGGACGCTTTTATCCGACGCTTTCCATGCCCGGGCGGTGAGGCCCAACACGACATGTTCAATGGCGAGAAAGTGTTGCCAGCCCGAAAGAACAAACGCTCAATAGACTCAAGATCTGCTGAGGAATGACAAGATGAGACCCCAAATGAATGTGCACGATGGCTTGTCTTCTCCTGACACCGGTTTGTTCTTTCTGAGCTTTCGCTTATATTATAGGGAGTACTACGTCCATTCAGTCCAAACTACGGGATATGCTCACTGTTTCCAGTTCTGTAATTCAGGGCAAACCATTTGTGACTTTGGACGTGCCACTATCAGACTATGAAACCTGGAAAAGCGGTACTTGTAGTTTTTTCCAGATTGATTCCTTTTCTAGTCCACTTCAATTTCTCTCGTGTGTTTATATAGAACGGTAATGCTGGGAAAGCGGGCATCCGTCCTCCCGGACGCTGCCTGCCCCACTCCACCTCACAACTGCCACCTTTTCCCACCGCGCGCCCTATCCTAGCAGCGCCGTGCTCCTCCCCTGCCGCGCCCACTCCGCCTCACTGTGCCCACCCCCCGCCACGCCAAGATGCTTCCGCTACCGCCGTCCCCCACCAGGAGATGTTGTGCTGAAAGCGTATATTGTAAATGTATGTTTCAATTTCAACTGCTTCAGATGTTTCGGAGGTTCGTTGCATCTGTTTCATATGGATGTGGCAACAGTAGATTTTAATGTTGCATACGTTGCAAGTGTTTCAGAGGTGTGTTGCAAGCGTCATCTAAAAATGTTTCATCTGTTTTAGACGTGTGATACAAGTATGTTCTTTTGATGTTGCACATGTTACAGTGGCTATACACATATATTCCAAATGTTTCATATGTTTTTGTTGTATGTCGCAGCAAGTGTTTCATGTTGCAGGTGCAAGCCCCCATCATTGGTGTCGTCGAGGGCTGTGGCCACTGACGCGGGAAGGAGGCTTACGCAGCTTGGCACCGTTGTGGAAGAGACCCGCATGATTCCTAGCAAAGGAGTCCTATGCGGTGGAGGTGACCAGCGCCTTGTCGCGTCCGCGTGATGAGCTGTGGGCCATGGTGAGCCATCCGGGGGCGGGGGCGAGTCATCCGGGTGAGCCGGGGGCGGGCGGCACGTGAATCTGAGCAGATGGGCAGAATAGACGTGGGCGTTCGTCCGGATATATAGGCGCTAGCCTCTCCGTATATAAGAGATTGGTACATGATCAACAGCAACCTACTCCCGTCGTTTCATATTATAAGTCGCTTTGATTTTTTCGATACATTTATTTTAATATGCATCTAGATATAAAATATATCTAAATACATAGTAAAATGGATGGCAAAAAAAAAAAGTCAAAGCGACGTCTAACCAGGACCACAGGAGACGGTGAATCACGCATTAGGGCAGTCCCAATAAAAAAAACTAGTAGTTTCTATAACATAGGATACCACACCAAAAAAAAGTACTGCTTTCAACCCATGGTTTCTATGAGTAATAATTATTTTCTCTTTCTCTCTCCCAACTCTATCTTCTTCCTCCAATGAGAGTGCGGCACGAGCCCCCTAGAAACTGGTGGTTTCTCCCCAATGGCGATTTCATGGTTTCTTGGTGCATTGGGTCAAGAGAAGACCTGATTTCTTTACGAGGAAACCATTTCTAAGATTTTTGCTCTCTTTCTTCATTAATTACGTTGCCATGTCAGCATTTTGCCTACGTGGCAAATCATTTAACGAGGATAAAAACCATCTTCAATACACCATTGGGACTGCCCTTAGATTTCACTGGTCTGACCTTGTGGGATTTATTTTCTGGTGCTGTTGTGCTCCGCGGGGTTCCCTAGGTCTGTTCGAGGTCAACTCGATCGGCTGCAAAATCTCTGACATTGTTCTTGTCGATTCTAAGCTTTTTCAGCTTGTTATTGGCGTCTGCATATATATAGCTCCATCTGATTGAGGCTAAAGCTTCTGCAGGTGTAAACTTTCTGCACATTATTGTGACGCCTTTTGCTCCCAGCTGATTCTCTTGTTCGATGCCTGGATCCAGCATCCCAGCGGGCAAATGGGTCGTGTGGAAACCAGGCAGCGGCAACGCAAAAAGGAAATACATAGAGCCTCCTCAACCATTCGCACAACATAAATATAAATACGTTCCAAGCTTATTAGAATGTACGAACCACAGAAAGGTCCAGAAACTAGATAAATAATACAAGCCACGAGTTCAGCAAAAAGAAAAATGTTGCAGCAGGTTCTAATAGCAGCAGAGTACATTGAGAATTTGAGACAGCATATTTTATTTATTCGAATAGAAAATAGCTCGGGGGAACATAAGAGCCGAAACCGTCTGGCTCACAATCAAGTGAAGTTGTGTCTTGTGGCGATGGGCTCTGTTGTAGTCTTACAAGCATTGAAGCCAGCTCCATTTGAGCTGCACCACGGTTCATGCAGAAACTTGGATCAGAAACATCAATAATTCTACTTAATCTTTGTGCAAATACTATGCTTACAACCATAAATTATCCGATGACCAAAGTGCTTACTTCCTAGTGAAGAATCATAGAAGGATAGATGTGTGAGAAGGATAGATGTGTCATAGACTCTCACGTGACAGATTATAAACAAGTGACTTATGTACAAATCAAACGAAGGAACCAACCATCGAGGCAGCACAGTACATGTTATATCGATATAGGACATAGGAGACTGGAAAACAGAGTTGGTGCAGCCAGTGACTGAAAAAAAAACTACACGTCCGTTATGTAATGGATTCAATGATGGAAAATCAGTATGTGATAAAACAGGTTTGGAAGTTTCATACATCAGCATATATGTTCGCATAATGGAAATGCGACGGTGCTGTACCAGATGTCTCTCAGGAATCACAAAGTTATTTGTTTGACGGAAAGTGGGCTAACACATTTTCAAAATCTGTGCAGTCGAATGGCTGACACGCACGAGCAGCAACAGTGACACCATCATCTAGGATAGGACAGAACAGGTTGGAGAGAGTACTTACTTACACTGTACGCATGCAGATCCAAATTCGTATCTCCTCGAGACACATTATTATTGTCTCCTCCTGAAAATTCGGATAAAGCTAATAATTAATTGAGTAGAGACAAGCAAGTGCTGTATATATATATATATATATATATATATATATATATATATATATATATATATATATATATATATATATATATATATATATATATATATACCAAAAAAGAGACAGATTATAACAAGACAGAAATAAATAAAGACATATTAACTGGATTAGAACTACAAAATTCTCGTCGTACCTGATTAATATGATCTAGGCATACGAAACGTGGGATGGTTGGGATGGACGTTGCATGCGTCCCTCAGTGCAGCAAACGCAGCATCCCACTCCACAACAGACACGCCACGATAGCTGATCTTCCCTCTGAGTTCCGGAAGGGAAGGCAGGTACTCCAAGCCAATATTCCCACAGTAGTCATTGTAGTTACCTTTCAGGGCCCACAAAGGGACATCAAAATCAAGCATTTCAAGATTTGGCATCACTCCAGAGGGTACAACTTTTCTGGAGTCATTGCTTTTTCTAGAGGCAATGGGCATAGCATCCTCTCCATTCCACATATGCAATGAAACACTAGTGTACGTCCTCCTCGTCGGGCTGCTCAAACAGGACCATTGTTGATAAATAAGGCATTTTCACATTTATTTTAATCCATAAAAATAACGCAATAAAAAGGAGAGTGAAGTCATGAACAAAAAGACAGAAACAATTCACGACAAATGTTAATATGATGATAAGACAAATTATAGAGCCGAAACATATGTGAAACATTATTTTACAAAGCTGAAGCATCACAGACATGATCGTTTTACATAGCTGAAGCATCACAGACATGATCACAAATATAAAAGATGTGTTCTCAAATATTAAGATCATGATGATCACAAAATTAAAAGGAACCAGAAAACCAGTACTAGCATAATCATTCAAATCAACCAAACAGAGCATGTTGAAAATGATAGCAGTATTGCCTAGGAACATCATGATATTGATAATGAAACTCAGAAGAGGGTGAAGGAGATTATACCCTGCGGCGGAGCCGCTCGCACCAGGAAAAGCCATGGTGGTGCTTTGCTGTTGTAGTCGTCCCGCTCGATGCAGTGCAGAAAAGGATGCCGTGAAGAGGCACTGCTACAGGTTGACCAGCGAGTAGTCGTGCCACCACCGACACTCCCCAAAAACGTAATCGCCCGTCTTCACCCGAGCAGGTGAAGCCCACGACGGAGACGCGTTCCGGAGGCCTACTCTTCCATCTCTGGTGCTCGCCGGAGGTGGAACGGGAAGAACTTGCGCTGCTGGAAAGTGGTGTATTTTCGCCAAGAGAACATAACCGAGAGGGGAGGATTTGTTTTATAGACAGAGGCCAGAAGACGAGAAGCCGACGGCACCGAGGGGTCACACCTCCCTTCTGCGGTGGGAGAGACGGAGGAGACGGAGACGGAGAGCCAGGAGTCACGGGAGTTACCAGAAACTCCTCCAATCAATTCCAATCAATTCGTCAGTTTCAAAAATAAAGGCCTCGCCCGCCCGTCCGCTCGCTCGCCGCCGCCCGCCCGCCCGCCCGCCCGCCCGCCCGCCCGCCCGCCTGCCTGCCTGCCTCGCCTCGCCACGCCACGCCCACGCCCACACCCACGCCCACGCGCACGGGCTCGGGCCGGGCGGCGGCGGCGGCGGCGCGCGCGCGCGCGTGTGGCATCCAGGTGATCCACTTTTACTTCTCAAATAGATCGACCAATGACCAAGTATTTAAGTAGAGTCGCCTCTCGATTAAATTCCCATATGGTATAAAACCATGAATGCACATGTACGGACCATAGAGTTTAATAAAGTTATTAAATAAATGGGCCAAGCCCATAATATCTAACAATCCCCACCAAACTCTAGGGTACGCAGTTTGAAGTTCTCAGAACCACATTCCTTTTATATACCAGTGTTTCGATGGAGACTGTTAAGTTGAACATCCATCTAGAAAGCTAGCTACACTCATCCACAACTGAACAATGGACAGAACCTTGAATTGACAGTTTTGTGCGAGATGAGTTTCACATAGCCTCTTAACTGATACTAGGCTGCCAAGTGCCTTCCCTCTATTTGAAGCATATAAGTCACACTTCGAGGCCTTTTCATGAGCATCTAGAGATTACCCACATCTCATAGATTGTGACTAGCAATCGAGCTCATATAGGTGTGTTCCTTATAGGATGTTCTGTAGGACAACATCCCCGCTGTACCAAGCCGCTCGGATCACATTAAGAACTTAATCATCCTGCCTAACAGTATTAGAGAGACGGTGTATCTCCAACGAACTGAGCTATAATCTAAGGGGTCTCTCCCTCAGTCAATCAACAGCTTGTTTCGCCATCCTAATTCACGGGATCTCCGATCACATAGGATAGGTTACCACTGTTGATGGCTCTATGTGGGTCTCAAACCCAGTTCCCTCGACGCACCTTCTATCACATTGCGTGACAGACCCTTAGTGAATTGATCTGCCAGATTATTTGATGTATGAACATAGTCCAATGCAATTACTCTGGAGTTTCTCAGTTTTCTGACAGTCTTCAAACGTCTCTTCACATGCTTTGTGGACTTCATGTTATCCTTAGAACTGTTTACCTTAGTGATCACAGTTTGATTATCACAGTTCATGGAAATTGCTGGGATTGGTTTCTCAACAATCGGCAAATCCATCAGGAGATCACGGAGCCACTCTGCCTCAGCACTAGCGGTATCCAATGCGGTCAGTTCTGCTTCCATTGTAGACTTCGTTAAGATAGTCTGCTTGCAAGACTTCCAAGAAACAGCACCACCTCCAAGTAGAAACACGTATCCACTCGTGGCATACAGCTGATCCGCATCAGAAATCCAATTAGCATCACAATAACCCTCTAGTACCCTCGGATACCCGGAAAAGTGAATGCTGTAACTCATTGTCCCTTTCAAATAGCGCAGCACTCTCTCAAGAGCATTCCAGTGAGTATCTCCCGGATTTGACACAAACCGGCTCAGTTTGCTTACAGCGAACGAGATATCAGGCCTGGTTGCGCTAGCTAGGTACATAAGAGAACCAATTATCTGTGAATATCTCAATTGGTCTCTTGCAATTCTGTGATTCTTCCTCAAATGAATACTTGGATCGTACGGAGTAGGAGCAGGTGTACACTCATTGTACCCAAATCGGTTCAAGACCTTTTCCACATAGTGAGACTGCATAAGAGTTACCCCACCATTTCCTTCCTCCCTTGAAAGCTTAATATTGAGAATAACATCAGCCTCTCCCAAGTCTTTTATCTCAAAGTTACTCGACAAAAAATCTTTTACTTCTTTAATCACATTTAGATTGTTGCCAAATATTAATATATCATCCACATATAAGCATAGTATCACACCATCACCACCACCAAACCGATAATATACACATTTATCAGCTTCATTCACAACAAAGCCGGCTGATGTTAAAGTTTTATCAAACTTCTCGTGCCACTGCTTAGGGGCTTGCTTTAGGCCGTATAGGGACTTCAATAACTTACAAACTTTACCCTCTTGACCATTTGCAATAAACCCATCAGGCTGATCCATGTAGATCTCTTCCTCAAGCTCTCCATTTAGGAAGGCTGTCTTAACATCCATCTGATGAATGAAAAGGCCATGTGAGGCAGCCAGGGATAGCAACACACGAATGGTCGTCAACCGAGCAACAGGTGAGTAAGTATCAAAGTAATCTTCGCCTTCCTTCTGTGTATAACCCTTAGCAACAAGCCTAGCTTTGTACTTCTCAATTGTACCATCAGGCCTCAACTTCTTTTTAAACACCCATTTACAGCCCACAGGTTTGCAACCAAATGGACGATCAACCACTTCCCACGTCCCATTGGACATAATGGAGTCCATCTCACTTTGCACTGCCTCCTTCCACATGTCAGAATCAGGAGAAGAGTATGCCTCAGAAATGGTTGTGGGAGTGTCATCCACGAGATATATAATAAAGTCTTCTCCAAAGGATTTTGCAACTCTTTGCCTCTTACTCCTTCGAGTGACAGTATTATCATCCTCCTCAGGATTTTGCTCAAGCTCATGGGTGTTATCATCAGCGTGTATATTTGATTCATGAAGTTCAGGAATAGGATCATGACTAGACATGCTAGATGCACCTATTTTCATTGGAAATTCATTCTCAAAGAACGTGGCATCTCTAGACTCCATGACCGTTCCAACAGCCATATCAGGAGCACTAGAATTTATTATTAAAAACCGATAGCCCACACTATGAATGGCATAGCCTAAGAAAACACAATCTACAGTTTTTGGTCCAAGCTTTCGCTTTTTGTTTATTGGCACGTTCACTTTGGCCAAACAACCCCAAACGCGAAGATAAGAAATATTTAATCTCTTTTTCTCCCAATCCTCAAATGGAGTGATTTCTTTGTTCTTTGTGGGCACTCTATTTAGGACATGATTCGCAGTTAAAATTGCCTCACCCCACCATTCCTTAGATAAACCAGCTATCTCCAACATGGCATTCACCAAGTCAGTTAGAGTGCGGTTCTTTCTTTCAGCAATCCCATTGGATTGTGGTGAGTATGGAGGTGTCCTCTCATGAATTATACCGTGCACCGCGCAAAACTCAGAAAATTCATTAGAGAAATATTCTCCCCCGCGATCGGACCGCAACCGTTTGATATGCTTTTCAAGTTGATTCTCAGCCTCAGCTTTAAAGGTTTTAAAATAATGTAATGCCTCATCTTTTGTTTTAATTAGGTACACATAGCAATATCGAGTGCAATCATCTATGAACGTTATGAAGTATCTCTTACCACCTTTTGTCAAAATTCCGTTCATTTCACAAATATCGGAATGGATGAGATCAAGTGGTGCCAACTCTCTCGCCACAGCTGCCTTGTGAGGCTTGCGAGGTTGTTTTGCCTCAACGCATGTATGACATTTGGAGCTTTTGGCAACATCAAATTTAGGAATTAAATTCAAACCAGCTAAGCGGGACATGCAACCAAGATTAACATGACATAATCGAGAATGCCAAACATTCATCTCAACATTAACGTTATTAACGACATTATTCACTGCAAGAGGTAAAGTATCAACCAAAGACAAGCGGAACAAGCCTCCGCTCTCATAGCCTTTTCCAACAAAGGTTCCATACTTTGACATAACACATTTATTCGACTCAAACACAAGTTTAAAACCGTCTCGACATAGCAGAGAGCCACTAATAAGATTTTTCCTTATTGAGGGGACATGATGCACGTTCTTGAGTTGCACGGTCTTCCCCGAAGTAAGCTTCAGATCCACCGTACCAACACCATGAACACCAGCACGCGCGCCATTCCCCATCAGCAAGGCTCCACTCCTCCCGACCTGGTAAAAAGAAAACAAGGACTTATCAGCACACACATGTATATTTGCACCTGTATCAACCCACCAATCAGGTGAGGAACAAACTGTAAATGCAGATAAATTACCATACCCAGCAGCGTCTGCATCAGTCTCAATGGTGTTGACTGTCTTCGCCTTTGGTGGGGGCTTCCACTTAGCCTCAGGACACTCTCTAGAAAAGTGCCCAGTGTTCCCACAAGTGAAGCAGTTCATCTTTGCCTTGTCTAATCCCATCTTCTTATTATTACCTTTCTTGAAGAAGGTAGTGGATTTCTGCTTAAGCTCCTGCTGGGGCTTCTTCTTTTGTGGCTTAGGACGAAACTTTTGCACCACATGTGCACTAGTAGTCGCCTCACCATTCCCGCCCTTGCTCTTTCCCTTAACATCCTTTGCTCTTGCCTTGTCCTCAACATCAAGAGTGCCAACAAGTTCAGCAATGCTAAACTGCTGCCTCTTGTGTTTCAAGGTAGTAGCAAAATCAGTCCAGGAAGGTGGCAGCTTAGCAATAATACAACCTGCCACAAACCTGTCAGGGAGAGGACAGCCGTACAGCTCCAATTCCTTCACCAGTCCCTGTATCTCATGAGCCTGTTCGACTACAGGACGGTTATCAACCATCTTGTAGTCATGGAACTGCTCCATGATGTACAGCTCAGAACCGGCGTCGGAAAGACCGTACCGGGCCTCAAGGGCTTCCCACACAGCTCTGCCAGTCGGGAGTGGTATGTAGGCATCAACCAAAGAATCATTGATGATGCTCAACAGTGCAGCCTTGCACATGGTCTCAGCATGTCCCCAAGCCTGCTCATCCTCATCGGATCTCACAGTAGCAGGCTGCTCATTGAGCACATGACCACAGCGCATGGCCGACAACCACAGAAGGGCTTTCTCACGCCACCTCTTGTAGTGAGTGCCCTCAAACGGCGTAGGCTTTAGCATGCCCGCAAAGCCAACAGATGAAAATGGCCTGAAATTACGTTTTTGGATTGTTGATAAATAAGGCATTTTCACATTTATTTTAATCCATAAAAATAACGCAATAAAAAGGAGAGTGAAGTCATGAACAAAAAGACAGAAACAATTCACGACAAATGTTAACATGACGATAAGACAAATTATAGAGCCGAAACATATGTGAAACATTATTTTACAAAGCTGAAGCATCACAGACATGATCGTTTTACATAGCTGAAGCATCACAGACATGATCACAAATATAAAAGATGTGTTCTCAAATATTAAGATCATGATGATCACAAAATTAAAAGGAACCAGAAAACCAGTACTAGCATAATCATTCAAATCAACCAAACAGAGCATGTTGAAAATGATAGCAGTATTGCCTAGGAACATCATGATATTGATAATGAAACTCAGAAGAGGGTGAAGGAGATTATACCCTGCGGCGGAGCCGCTCGCACCAGGAAAAGCCATGGTGGTGCTTTGCTGTTGTAGTCGTCCCGCTCGATGCAGTGCAGAAAAGGATGCCGTGAAGAGGCACTGCTACAGGTTGACCAGCGAGTAGTCGTGCCACCACCGACACTCCCCAAAAACGTAATCGCCCGTCTTCACCCGAGCAGGTGAAGCCCACGACGGAGACGCGTTCCGGAGGCCTACTCTTCCATCTCTGGTGCTCGCCGGAGGTGGAACGGGAAGAACTTGCGCTGCTGGAAAGTGGTGTATTTTCGCCAAGAGAACATAACCGAGAGGGGAGGATTTGTTTTATAGACAGAGGCCAGAAGACGAGAAGCCGTCCGCTCGCCCGCCCGCCCGCCCGGCTGCCTGCCTGCCTCGCCACGCGCACGGGCTCGGGCCGGGCCGGGCGGCGGCGGCGGCGGCGCGCGCGCGCGTGTGGCATCCAGGTGATCCACTTTTACTTCTCAAATAGATCGACCAATGACCAAGTATTTAAGTAGAGTCGCCTCTCGATTAAATTCCCATATGGTATAAAACCATGAATGCACATGTACGGACCATAGAGTTTAATAAAGTTATTAAATAAATGGGCCAAGCCCATAATATCTAACAACCATTGCATTGGTCCCAAAGTGCCTCAACTTCTGGAAGAAGCTGCGATCACCGGCGTTAATATTGCTTGCTGTTACCGTGGACTCTGTTGTCAGGTAGAGATAACAGAGCGCCGGTAACCTAGCAAGGAGTTTCAGATCCTGCTCATCCATAGTAATCACAAACAGCACCAAGTGGGCCAGGTTGGACAATCTAATTAAATGCCATCCCAAATAATGGAGAGGTCGTGGGAGCACAAAGCCTGCTGCTTCCCACATGGCTGTATCTGCGTGCCAAGGTGAATCGTACACATCTATATGCTGGAGCTTTTGCATGTTGCTTAGAGCCTCCACAAAATATCTCTGCATGCTCTCGTCCACCCCATCATAAGTGGCAAATTCAAGTACCCTCAGTTCTCGCAGGCTGTCAAGCTCTTTCAAAAATTTCAAGGCCTTGTCACTCCAACCATTCATTATTCTTAGCTCCTCCAGGGAAACCAGCTTCCCAATCTCATCCGGTACCTTGTCAGCACATAGCCGGACCAGCTCTTTTAGTTGCACAATGCTAGCTGGCAATGTTCCTTGCACATCGAGTGTTTGCAGTAACTTTAGATTCCCTAGTTGTATGGGGAGCTCAGGGGAACTACCGTTGAATCTTATCCTAAGGTACCTCAAGTGAAGTAAATCACCAAGATGCTCAAGGTGGCAACCTTTCTCAAAGCTGCAGTCTACTATGTCTAGCACGCGCAAAAGTTTAAATCTCAAAAACTGGTCCTGGCTATCAATAAAACACTTGAATGCGGTATAAGACCTCACTTTTTGCATCCCACTAACCATTGTTTCAGAATTAACGTGCTCGGCTATTCTGTTTTGGTGGGCTAACCGACGGACACTGCTTGCTGCAGGTGTTCCTTCAACATTGTCACCTAATATAGCAAAAAAGTTTTCATCAGATGAAAGCTTACGCATCAGATCAAGAACCATATCATGAACACGACAGCTGTCTACTCTGCCATTCCACTCATTCTCCACTGGCTGGATCAAGCTTCTATTAATTAGATCATTGAAGTATCTTTCTCCAAGCTCAAATAATCTTGTTCCCTGTTTCCCATCAATAAATCCTTCAGCTATCCACTTCCATATCAAAGAATCCTTTTTGATCTCATAATCTTCTGGATATGTACTTAGATATAGCAAGCATGTCCTCAAATGTGGAGGCAGATCATAGTAGCTAAATGAAAGTATTGTCATTGTATCTTCAGCTTCCCTGTTATCTGTAGTATGAAAACCAATAGAGTTGTAGACCATTGACCATTCGCATTCTGGTTTATCAGCCAACAAACTAGCCATTGTGATGATTGCTAATGGTACACCAGCACATTTCTTTAGAATTTTCTCAGAAATGTCATCTGGATGGTTATCAAGGAACTTTCGGTCTGCTCTAGATAACCTTGTATAAAATAATTTCATGGAGTCATCATTGGAAAGTTGTTTCAGCTTGTAAACCTCACCAGATGCTTTGGCAACTTCAACATTTTGAGTAGTTGTGATTACTTTACTTCCATGATTATTCTCAACAAGAGCTAGTTCGATTGCTTCCCAGGTGCATACCTCCCATACATCATCAATAACAATAAAATACCTATCCACACCAAAGTGGAAGAACCATTGGTTAGTAATAATGTTGGAGCTTCTACATAATTAAAAAAATTCTATAATTAAAAGTAGTCGCCATTACATATCAAACTCATGACTATTATGTCAGTACAAATATACAGTGCATTGATGTTTCAGAATCTTTCTGACTATTAATCGTAGTTGAAAGTAATTATAGAAGAGTAACTTCAAGAAGTAACCTACAACTTTGGGCATATGCATGAAAAATTGAAAACTACACATTAAAGGTCCTATTTTTTTTTTAAACTACAAATTTAAGGCCAAGTTGTATACAGAAGTTACATATCTAAGTGCATGTTGCAACACAAGGTGACCCTAAAACTGTTCTTTTTCTTAAAATATACCTCAACTTTTATGCATATGCAATAAGAAGTTATCGTCTTATGAGATTATTTTATACTATATTTTTTAGGGTCCTTATTTTTATACTATAAGTTGAAAGTTTATAGTTGCAGAAGAAAAATATAAAAAAACTAAGTTCAATTATGAATTAGAAATGTTTAAGCCGTTAATTAAATTATGATACTATGCATGCCCTTTTATGTCGGACACCACTGAATTATGCATTTTTCTAACAGGTGAGCTAAAAGCATTTATGTCGGATACCACTGAATTATGCATTTTTTTATGTGTGGAGTAGAAAAACATCAATCTCAAGCAGCAGTCTGGCATGCATAGATGATGCGGAGATAATATTTTTTAGTATAACCTACAGCAAATTGTGGAGCAACATCATCTTAAAAGGCACTTGCTAATTACAATTTACAATTGGATTTCTGATGTGTACCTCTTGTTCTCTAGGAATTCTCGAACTTCACGGATGAGGAGATCAACACCTCTTCCAGTGTTATGAATGTTCTCATACCTATTTTTGTCAAGATCAAAGAGAATGTCCTTGAAAACTTTTACCAAATCATGATCCTACCAACTGAAACAAAAGCCCCACAATCGTATTGCGACTTAAGCTTGTCACACACCGCTTTGGCAAGAGTGGTTTTGCCCAATCCCCCAACACCAACAATAGAAACCTTCTTGATAGTTTTCTTGTTAGGCGCATCATCATCTGGTTGGGATAGATTCAGCATAGAGATGAGCTCGTCCCTTGACTTGTCAACGCCAATCAGTTGGGAAACATCTTTGTACATAGCAGTAAGGCGAGGATCAATAGTGGACGCTGATGTAATTGACTTGGACATAATCATCTCATCGAGTTTGTACTTCTGACGCCTTTCAGCAACCTCGTCGAGATGCTTCTTGATATCATCGATGGCACCCGCAATATCATGGCGAACCTTGGCCTTGGTGAACACCTTGCCCATGTTCTTCATGGCGCGTCTGAGCCTGCTCGGGTCGGCAGGCTCTCCGCCATCGACGCGCACGAGGAAGGTGTCGAGGACATCCTCCATGTCGTAAGATGCCTCCCTGACCTCGCGCGCCCACACCTTCACCTGCTCGTCGAGCCAGTCCCATGGCACACCAGCGACCACGCGGAGTAAGGCGTGGATGCACTCCAGCTCGCTGTGGAGCCACTGCACCTGCTTCCGAACGTCCTTCTGGAGCTTGTACTTGTTAGATTGATCTCTTGACCAGTAGGCCCAACGGCCTATTGGGCCTTGGTCTCGCGCCCTGATCGGGGGCGCCCAACCCTACATGGTTGGTGGGCCCCCGTCGCACTGCGCTATATAGATAGGTGGGGGCCGGCGGCTCAAAGCACGAGGTTCGCCGTGAGCCGCAAACCCACCGACAAAACCCTAGTCCGATCTCGAAGAGGACGCGCAGCCAGCGACGGGAAGCCGCCACCGTCATCATCGTCTCCACTGCGTCGCCTCTCTTCACCGACCGTCGCTGCCCGTGCGCAGCCTACATCGACGAACCTGATGGAGGCTACTGGATCCTCCACCCCTGCGGTCTCAGGTTCGGTACCCTTCCCTTTCTCTCCCTGTCTCTCTGTAGACCGTTTCTACATGTCCTAGGATCTACTGTTTTACATGTTGTACCAAATAGAACAGTCAAAGTCTAGATCGATGATCCTACAGTCATAACATTGGTACCGGAGCCACGGTTTAGGTATAGATATGGCTAGGGTTTTGATCTAGAACGGATAAATCGGTTTGAAAAGCAAAAGATGAAGAGATCCAGTGCGGATCTAGAACGTAGAAGGGGCTTCGGCCGACAGTGGGTTCGGATGAACCCTAACCCTAACTGGGTTAAAGGAAAATTGAGGGCTCGTTTTCATGACAAAATCGAACCCTAAAAGCCGAAATCGTTTCGGGAAAAGCAAAACAGAGGCCATCCCAAACCCCAACCCTAACCCTAATCGTCAAATCGGGTCAAAACCGAACAAATCAAAAGAATCAAAAGAAAGGGGAGAAAGGTAAGAGGGTGGCCTACCTCGCCGTTGCGCGGCACTACAGTCACGCCGGCGCGCGGGGAAGAAAAGGGCCGGCCGGGGGTGATCTACTCGCCGGAACGGCCACTAGGGCGCCGCGGCCAGGCCGCTCGACGGCGGCGCGCTCACCCGCTGGGGAGCGCGCACGCCGGCGAGGGGGCCGGAGACGGCGCCGGGGCTTGCTGATCTCTCTCGCCATCGGAGCTCCTCGCTCGGTGTCTGCTGCGGCGGGACTGAGTGGAGAGGAGAGAGCAGTGAGGGGCGGAGAGAGAGAGAGCGAAGCCGAATGACGCTAGGTCAAGGGCGCCGCGCCGGTCGCGGGGGGTTTTGATCTCGCGACGCGCGCGGGCAGCCGTCGGATGGAGATGGACGGCCACGCGCGACTGGGCCAGCGCTGCAGCCCAGGCGGGAATGGATGCGCGGCCGAATTCCCGGCCCAGGCCCAGGTTGCGGCCTGGGCGCGGGGGAGCGCTGGAGCGCGCGGCTGGACCGCAAGCCGCTGGGCCAGGTGTGCTGGCTGGCGCGCGCGCGCGAGAAAAGGGCATGGGCCGAATTTTGGTGGGCCGCGCGTGTGCTGGCTGGGCCGAAATGGCCAAGTAAACAGTAAAGTAACAGTTTTTGTTTTTCTTATTTTCCAGAAAGCAGTTTGATCGATTTGAATTGATTTTTATGACAATTTTCTGTACAAAATTTATCCAACGATATTTTTTGTTCAGTAAACAGTAAATTTGCTTCTGGAAAATAGGAAAAAGATTATAAAATGCTAAAGTTTCCGTTGCGTATTTAAAGTTGTAATTTTCGTTATTAAATTCGAACCAACGGGAGAATTTAATTTTGAAAAGGATATGTTTTAAATAGATTATAATATTGTTGTTATTCTGACCAACGTTGATTAATGGCAATATTATAATGTTTTTGTTATACATTAATTCTATTTCTGCCCAACGGTGATGTAGAATAAGTGTAGAAAATAATTGTATGTTTTAATTTTGACCAACGTTAAACTAAGGCATGCAATTATTGTTGTTATTTCTGTTCTCACCCTATTTGAATTATGTTTTCAGGAGGATACAACTTAATGAGTTGTATCAAAGAGATCCCCACTCTAAAAGGTGATAACTATAATGAGTGGAAGAAAAAGATAGACCTGGCATTTATCCTCGCTGAGGTGGACTGGGTTGTCACCACACCGTGCCCTAAAGAACCTGTGGCACCGGTGAGGGAGACAGATGAGACTGATGCTGCATGGCAGAACAGAGAGCGGGATTTTGCTCCCGTAAAGATGTCCTATGACCTTGAGCATAGGAAATGGGTCACTGCCAACAAGAAGTGTCTGGCAGTGATAAAGAACACAATTGAGCCTGCTATTGTGGGCTCAATTCCAGACTGTGACACGGTCACAGAGTACCTAGACAGAATAAAGAGTCAGTTCACTGGCTCTTCAAAGACATATGCAACCCAGCTGATCAAGCAGCTGGTCACAGAAAGGTACTCTGGTGGCGGCAGTGGCATTAGAGAGCACATACTGAGAATGAGCAATCTGGCATCTAAGCTCAAACCAATGGATTTGGCACTCAAGGATGAGTTTCTTATTCATTTGATTTTTGCTTCTTTGCCCAAAGAATTTGACACATTTGTTGTTAATTACAACATACAGCCTGAAAAATGGGATTTGGAAAAGCTCATAGCCATGTGTGTGCAGGAGGAGGAAAGAATAAAAGTTTCACAAGGTGGTTCTGTGAACTACCTAAAAGATAAGAAAAAGAACTATAATAATAGTTCTTCCTCCAAATCATCTGGAAAAGGTCCCATGCAACAGTCTCAGAACCAGCAATTCCCAGTGGCTAAAGACCAGTGTCTCCACTGCAAGAAGACGGGGCATTATAAAAAGAATTGTCCTGATTTCTTAAAGATGATAATGAAGAATAAAGGTGAGAACATTATTACGTTCGTAAATGAATCCTTGTATGTAAAGTTTTCAAAATCTACTTGGTGGATTGATTCAGGTGCAACTATTCATGTTGCTAATTCATTACAGGGATTCCGTTCGATGAGAACTTTGCAAAGAAGCGAAAGTTTCATTAAAGTCGCAAATGGAGAACAAGCAGATGTTGAGGCCGTTGGTGATCTTCCGTTAGAGCTTGCTGATGGCTTCATAATTATTCTTAGAGATGTTCTTTATGTACCTTCTTTGCAAAGAAATTTGATTAGTGTTTCAAAGTTGGACCATGATGGTTATGATTGCCATTTTGGAAATGGCAAATGTCAGATATTGTTTAATAATAAATGTATTGGTCTTGCCTTCCGACAAGACGAGCTTTATTTGTTATCACTTCGTGAAAATGTTAATTCCGTATGTGATGTGAATGAAAATGTATCCTCATCGAACAATGGAAACAGAAAACGAAAGAGAGCTCAAGATGCGTTGTCGAAATTATGGCACTGTCGTTTAGGCCATATTTCGAGGGGGAGAATAGAAAGACTAGTTAAGAATGATATTCTTCCTCCATTAGAGCTCTCAGAGTTAGAACAATGTAGAGATTGCATAAAAGGAAAGTATGTAAAGAAAATTAAGAAAGATGCCAAACGAAGCACAGGAATCCTACAGATTATTCACACAGACATATGTGGTCCTTTTCCTGTGAAAAGTGTGGATGGTTATGATTCATTCATAACATTCACAGACGATTACTCTCGGTTTGGTTACATTTATCCAATTAAAGAAAGAACAGAAGCGTTGGATAAATTTAAAATATTTAAAGTAGAAGTTGAAAATCAGCATGATTTAAAGATTAAGATAGTCAGGTCTGACCGTGGAGGAGAGTACTACGGTCGGCATACCCCATATGGACAAGTTCCTGGACCTTTTGCAAGGTTCTTACAGGAGAATGGTATAGTCGCCCAGTATTCAACACCGGGCGAACCTCAGCAGAATGGAGTAGCTGAAAGGCGTAACCGTACCCTGATGGATATGGTGCGTAGTATGATAAGTTACTCCACTTTACCCACGAGTCTGTGGATGGAGGCGTTAAAAACCGCCATTCATATTCTCAATAGAGTACCAAGTAAGTCGGTGCCCAAAACACCGTATGAGTTGTGGACAGGAAGAGTACCCTCGCTTAACCACTTGCGTGTGTGGGGGAGCCCTGCTGAGGCTAAAGTTTTTAACCCAAACATTGGGAAGCTAGATCCCAAAACAGTGAGTTGCCATTTCATTGGCTACCCAGAAAAGTCAAAAGGTTTTCGTTTCTACTGTCCTAACAGACATACAAAGTTTGTGGAAACGAGACACGCTGTCTTCCTGGAGGATGAAATGATAAGGGGGAGCATGGTAGCTCGAGAAATTGACCTTGAAGAGAAGCGGGTGTTTGCACCCACTCCGATCATTCATGAGCCATTTTTCTCACTACCTGCTGTTGCTGCACCAACAGGACAAGACACTGTGGTGCCAGCACCTGTTGTTATCCCGCCTGTGGCAACAATGAATGATGATGAGGAACCTGTGGCTCAGGATCCTATAGAACCTATTGCCACACATGAGGGGGAGCAACAACAGCCTCAAACAGAAAATGTGCCAATTGACGAGGCCCCTAGAAGGTCTCAAAGAGTTAGAAAATCAGCTATTCCTGCTGATTATGAAGTGTACAACACTGAAGAATTTCAAATGGAGGATGATCCCACCTCATTTGAAGAAGCCATGAAAAGTGACCATTCATCAAAGTGGCTTGAGGCCATGGAAGATGAGATGAGATCAATGAATGCAAATAAAGTTTGGGATTTGGAGATAATTCCTAAAGGAGCCAAAACAGTACGCTGTAAATGGGTCTACAAAACAAAACTTGACTCTCAAGGGAATATAGAGAGATATAAAGCCCGACTTGTGGCAAAAGGCTTTACACAAAGAGAAGGGATTGATTACAATGAGACCTTTTCTCCAGTCTCATGTAAGGATTCCTTCAGAATCATAATGGCATTAGTGGCACATTACGATTTGGAATTACACCAGATGGATGTAAAGACGGCATTTCTCAACGGAGACTTAGAGGAAAATGTTTACATGGCACAACCGAAAGGTTTTGTCATGGAAGGAAAAGAACGTTTGGGATGCCGCCTAAAGAAATCTATTTATGGATTAAAACAAGCTTCAAGACAGTGGTACTTGAAGTTTGATCAGACAATAAAGAATTTTGGGTTTAAAGATAATGTTGAGGACAATTGTGTCTACGCAAAGTTTAAGAATGGGAAGTTTATCTTCCTTGTCCTGTATGTGGATGATATCTTACTTGCTAGTAGTGATGTCAGTCTACTACTGGAAACAAAGAAGTTTTTGTCCTCAAAGTTTGATATGAAAGATCTTGGTGAAGCTTCGTTCGTTCTAGGGATCGAGATTCACCGAGATAGAAGTAAAGGGGTATTAGGACTGTCACAAAAGGCATACATAGAAAAAGTCTTAAAGAAATTTAGTATGCACAAATGTAGTCCCTCACCTGCCCCTATAGTCAAGGGCGACAGATATGGGGATTTTCAATGCCCCAGGAACCAATATGAGATCGATCAAATGAAAGTGGTTCCATATGCTTCAGCTGTCGGAAGCTTGCAATATGCTCAAGTGTGTACGCGCCCTGACTTGGCATTTGTTACCGGGTTACTTGGCAGATTCCAGAGCAATCCTGGAATAGAACATTGGAAATTGGTAAAGAAAGTCTTGCGTTATTTGCAAGGAACGAAAGGCCTCATGATGACGTATAGAAGATCTGATTCACTCAATATAGTGGGATATTCAGATTCTGATTATGCGGGAGATAATAGAAAATCCACGTCTGGATATGTGTTTACTCTCGCAGGGGGAGCTATTTCATGGAAAAGCTCAAAACAAACCGTCACTACATCGTCCACAATGTATGCCGAGTTTGTAGCGTGTTATGAGGCAACGGGGCAGGTGAACTGGCTAAAAAAGTTCATACCCGGTTTGAAGGTGGTTGACGACATCAATAGACCACTGAAATTATACTGCGATAATAATCCAGCAGTACAGTATGCTCACAACAATAGGTTAAGTGGTGCTGCCAAACACATTGACATAAAGTATTATGTTGTGAAGGATAAAGTCCGGGATCAGATGATAAGTCTTGAGCATATAAGTACAGAAAAGATGCTCGCGGATCCGCTTACAAAAGGCTTACCACCCAACGTGTTCAGAGAACATGTAGCCGGCATGGGTTTAAGGGAAAGCCTATAATTCCTGGACTATAAAGGGCCCAAAAGTTAAAGTAACTATTTCAGATCAGAGACGTGCATTGTAGCTGTTAAATCTATCGGCGATTGACCGAGACGATGAAACATGCTCTATGCATCATCTGTGAAGAAATGAGTAAGGTTTAAAGGATTGAAGTTTAAAGTTTAAAGATAAAAGTAATAGTGAGATCAAGGGGGAGAATGTTAGATTGATCTCTTGACCAGTAGGCCCAACGGCCTATTGGGCCTTGGTCTCGCGCCCTGATCGGGGGCGCCCAACCCTACATGGTTGGTGGGCCCCCGTCGCACTGCGCTATATAGATAGGTGGGGGCCGGCGGCTCAAAGCACGAGGTTCGCCGTGAGCCGCAAACCCACCGACAAAACCCTAGTCCGATCTCGAAGAGGACGCGCAGCCAGCGACGGGAAGCCGCCACCGTCATCATCGTCTCCACTGCGTCGCCTCTCTTCACCGACCGTCGCTGCCCGTGCGCAGCCTACATCGACGAACCTGATGGAGGCTACTGGATCCTCCACCCCTGCGGTCTCAGGTTCGGTACCCTTCCCTTTCTCTCCCTGTCTCTCTGTAGACCGTTTCTACATGTCCTAGGATCTACTGTTTTACATGTTGTACCAAATAGAACAGTCAAAGTCTAGATCGATGATCCTACAGTCATAACAGTACTCACCATAGAGCAGCTTCAGCAGCTTGGGGGCGAGGCTTCCCAGCGCCCCCGTCACCACACTCATGCTTCTTCTCTTGCTTGGTTCAGATCTGAGCGCAGTGGATTCATAGAGCTACTGTGGTGGTGGCAATGGCAAGGCGGAGCGCGGCCGGCGGGGCGAGGCGGGCTCGAGGCGAGGAGTGCCCGGAGCGGCGCGGCGTGGCGAGGCGGATTCGGGGAGGAGTGGAGTGGAGGAGGCGGGCTGCCGCGGGAGGAGTTGACGAAGGAGAGAGCGCCGGGGGTCCGCCACCGGGCACGAGCTCGGGGGAGCCGCCGCCACGCACGAGCTTGGGGAGCCGCCGTCGCTTGGATCCGGAGGGTGAAGCCGCAGCTGACGATGCGGATGGCTGCCGGCTCCACGGCGGGCAGCGCTGTCGTCGCGGCTCGGGCCTCGGGGCGGCTCAGGTGGCGAGCGGCGCGGCGGAGGGTGGAGCGGAGCCGCAGCGGCCGGCTGCCGGCTCCATGGCGGGCAGCGCCGCGGCGGATGGCGCTGGTGCTGTCGGCTCCGCGGCAGCTGGCAATGGTGGATTCCGGCTCCGCGGCGGCCGGCGCAGGTGCCTGGACGCAGGGCCGCAGCGAGATGGACGGCGCGAACCTGCTGGGATGGCGGCGTGGATAGGGTTGAGGAGTGAGGCTCGGATATTTTCGCGGACCGTAGGGATTCGGGGCTCCTTTGTCGGAGAGGTGAAGTTATTGGGATGTTACTTTTTTTTAAATGGGTCTCAGGTATGGGTTACGCTGTTGGAGTCGGTCTAAGACTATCTCCAACGGGAAAGGCAAAGGGCAACCTATACCCAAAATACCTCGTGCACAGTATTTTGCATCCTAAAATTACGCTCCAACGGAGGACGCAAAGATGGCAGCCATTTTGCGTAGGAACCGACTGGGAAGGCAAAAAAGCGTCGTCGTTCTGGCGACGCAAAACACTGCAGAGAGAGAGAGGAGGAGCGATCGACGCCGGGCCCCGGCATAGGGGCGGGGCCGATGGAGGTCGGTGGAGGCGCGGCTGCCGTCGTGGAGCCCGGATCCGCCCGGCCGCCATCGGATGGAGCAGGGGTAGGCGACCTGGTGCCCCTGCAAAAGCGGATCCCGGCGAGGTCGCGGCGAGCGGCTCTGCTCCCTCGGCGAGCCTATGTGGATCCCCAGCGAGCGGCTCACATCCCCGGTGACGTCGCGGCGAGGCGTGCCCCTGCGGGAGCGGCTCCTCCGGTGTCGTATGCACCTGCGCGCAGATCCGGAGGGGGCGCTGGATGCGGGGCTGGAGGCGCTGCGCCTGGGGAGGAGGGGCACGACCGGATGAGCTCTTGCCTTCTCTTCCCCGGTTCCGGCCGGCCGGCTCCTTCCTCGGCGCCCCTGCCTTCTCTTCCCCGGATCCGGGCGGCTCCTCCAGTGCATCCGCTAGAGGCGACGCGGAGGTCAAGCGCCCTGTTCACTTGGTCATAAACTATCATAAATTTTTAGCCAGAACAATATTTTTCTCTCACACCAAACCAGCCAGCAGTAATAATCCACGATCGTATACGATCGTTTTAGCCCTAGCCGAACAGGCTGAAGGTCTCCTCCAACCATGTGCCATCGTCCTCTCCACTGCAGGCCGCGGGCCTTCTTGTGTCGGCTCCATTATTGCCTTCTGCTGCACTGAGGGCTTGAGGCGCACAGGCCGTGGCTAATGGTTTGGGTTAGCCCTACTTATGGCTTCTAATCTGAACTGAACCAACACAACCATCTTAAGCATGCAGAGTACAGCAAAAAGAGGTGCTTCGAAGCCAGGTCAAGCACTAGCCACCTGTGTGCTTATCTGCGATTATGGTTTGTTTTAGGATGTGTTTAGTATAGTGCCCAAGCTAGCCAAACCGAATTTTGGCCATTTAACCCATTTTTCCCATCGTTTGGTTGGATGCCAAATTTTAGCTTGGCACCCATCTCCTTTGGCCTGTTAGACTAAATCTTATTTGGGATCTTAACTGGTCTAGTTACAGGAAAGTGCTTAATCGAGCTTAATTATCGCTGACCTCTAGACGAAGATGTCCATAGGCCCGCTAATTTCCACGTGCCTGCTCGGCTAGAAGGCACGCGCCGTTGTTGATGTAGAGGTGGAAGACACCGTCACAAGCAGAGGGACAATGGCGGGTCTCTGGCCTAGAGCACCACTCTCCGAGCCACCTGATCGGTTGGTCTTGCCTTTTGAATAGAACTAACTAGTTCATCAACCCGTGCTCTCGCACGGGTTAGAATCTTAGGAGACTCTAACTACTAAAAACTACTTATACTAATAATTTTTTCTCATCACTAATGTTCGAAAACAATAGCTATAATATGTACTCTATTGTCTATATTCAGTTTTGATAATCTATCAATTATTGATTTTTATGTACTTTTCATGCATAACCATCAGTTTTTTTTACATAGCACCTCTTTTTATCTCCAATATACATTTAGTTGAAACATTTGTTTAAACTATGATGGCTTAGGTGCGGTCTATATTTTTACGACTATGAACCTAAATTTTGATTCTTTTTTCCAAAAATTTGAGCTTATTAATTGCTCAGATACAATGACTATTATTTACAATGGTGATTATAGTCCAATTTGATGGCAAAGTGTTTTAGGTTTTTGTAAGAATTTTAGGGTCTATCTTTTTTATTTCTAGCAGTTTCATGAGTATTAATTTCTAGGATTAATCTTTTTTCTAGCACGATATGTGTTTAGTTGAAACATAAACTTAAAGTATATAAACCCTTACCACTTTATGTGATATCATTTAAATCTATATTTTAACTTTCAGCTTTTGATCACGTGTTAATTTAAAATTCCATTGCTTATTGTATCGTTTATTCAAAATTTTCATTTTTTATTTTGTTATAAGAATATTCTACGTCCTAGGCTATCCTCTTAGTTCTTACAATGGCATAAATAATTGTTTCGGCATGCACGATGGCAATTAAGATGTTGAATTTATAATATTGTATTAATTACTATTGTTTTAGTAAACAAATAATCTTTGGAATTAAATTGCTAATATTAATATATGATATAATGTTCCAATCAAATTGTTTAAACTCTTTGGAGGTAACAACTTGCAAAATTTATTATCATGAGTATTAGTATGACTTAAAATGAAGTGTAAGTGTCATTACTATATGATTTGTAAGGACATTTTTCCGCTTTGATAAGCTTATAAAATAAATATTTATTCTAATGTATATATGTTTCCTTGGTCTACGCAGTGGAACATAGCTTTGTGCATAGTTTCAACTTAACATTGCAGAACTGTGTATTTCAAATAGTCTTGTGCATATATTGTACTTATGGATGTTTGAATTATTTTTCATGATAGCATATATTAGAATTTACATGTTGATTTGAGAGATTTTTGTCAATTTTTTTGTAACAATTGAAATGGATAATTTAGGTACAAATTATACATGTATATATTACATTACATTACCTCTCATAATGCCAGGTACGGTTAATTTGAATGCAAACTAAGGGGTCAAAGCATTACCTTTCGTAATGATAGATGTGGATAATTTATAAAAAAGAAATAGTTAGTTATCTTTTATAATTGTGGAAGTTTGACTTTTTTCCATATAGGCTTTATTGATAACTCCATGGATCATGGTCCCCTAATTTTTCAGCATCATTATTAACATGTAAACTCGAAGTAATGTAATGAAGTTAATATTAAAGTGAACAAAAAAATTATAAGTTATGGTCAATAAGGATTATATCAAGACTTATTTGTTCAAAGTAATCCAACACTCTTGCTTTCATTTTTCACAATTCTTTCCCTAGCCTAATCTCACCTAAAGTTTTACTGACCATACGGAAAGATAAGTACTCGGAGAAGACAAATTAAATTGTTATTATGGAATGGCCAAATTTAGTACATCCTAGGAGATAAATTAAATTGTAATTATGGGATCTAGCAAGATGGCCACATCTTTAGGGGCTGTTTGGTTCATGCAGGAACTCCTAAAATTCCTGTCACATCAAATGTTTGGACACATGTATGGAGTATTAAATATAGACTAATTACGAAACTAATTGCATAACTTGCGACTAATTTGCGAGATGAATATTTTAAGCATAATTAGTCCATGATTGGACAACATGGTGCTACAGTAAATATGTGCTAATGACAGATTAATTAGACTTAAAAAATTCGTCTCGAAAATTAACCTCCATCTATGTAATTGGTTTTATAATGAATCTATATTTAATGCTCCTTATTAGTATCTAAACATTCGACGTGACATAAATTTTAGAAGCGACAAAAGAAACAAACAGCCCTTAGTCTGCAGGAGCGGCCGGTGATCATGATGCCGTGGATGCCGGACGTCATGGCACCGGCGGCCTGTGTGTTCGCATCTGTTCCGCGCGTACGGCCGCCTGTCTTAGACGTACACGCGCGACCCATTCATGTCGCGAAGCCTCTCGTGGTCTGACACCATCTCGATTATTTGGCTGTTCCATCTCGATCATCTGGCTGTTCTGCCCAAGATTTCTCGGCCAGAATTGTGACACCGGCCAACGTGCATTTCTTGTATGCATGGAGTGGAGAAAATCAATCTCAAGAAGTAGTCTGGCATAAATGATGTGGAGATAACAGTTTTAGTATAACCTACAACATAGTGTAGCATCGAGTAACTGTGGAGCAATATCTTACACTACAGGAAACCGGGGCTTTGCCCAGTGCTCAAATCTTTGCCGAGTGCCAAATATCGGGCACTCGGCGAAACTTGGCACTCAGCAAATAGGGCTTTGCCGAGTGTCTGGCACTCGGCAAAATAAGGCACTCGGCAAAGCCAAACTTTGCCCAGTGCCAGACACTCGGCAAAGTTGGACACTCGGCAAAGAGGAGCCCGGGGATAACGGTACCCAACGCCGTCCTCTTTGCCGAGTGCCTTCTGTTTGGCACTCGGCAAAATATTGGCTTTGCCGAGTGCCAAGGGTTAGCACTCGGCAAAATATTCACTTTGCCGAGTGCCAAACCTTGGCACTCGGCAAAATAATTTTTTTTTTGTTTTTTGCCACCAACTTTTTTTTCTTAGATTTGTATTTGTACCATGAACAACATGTTCAAATTTGGCACAATTTCATTGTTGTTTGCTATATTTCTTCACTTTATTTCGTTTTCTTGCAATTTTCCGGAAAATGTAGGTTTGAACTGCAGGTGCATCGAATAATAGTTTTGATCCATTCCAAAAATGTTATTCTTGTTTGTTAGTGTCACTTTATGCTAAATCTAGGAACTGTCTCCAAATTTCGATCAACATGCTCACGGGGCAACGTCGCGAACTTGCGTGCGAGTGGTTATTTAATTCTATAAAATTCAAACGAATCCCAAAAATCATGAAACTTGGCGAGATGTCGTGATATCACATGCATATGCGGTGGTAAAAATTTGAAAACAGAACGTCATCACGTATGGTGTTCACAAACCAGGACATCATCACATGCATATGCGCCCGCAGTAGGAAGGAGGAGGAGGTAGGAGGAAGAGGAGGAAGGAAAGGAGGAAGGAGAAGAAGGGGAGGAGGAAGAAGAAGAAAGAGAAGGGAGGAGGAGGAGGAGAGGAAGGAGAAGGGAGGAGGAGGCAGGGGAGAAGAGAGGAGGAGGGGAGGAGAGAAGGAGAAGGGGAGAAGAGGAGAAGAGGAGAAGAGAGGAGAAGAAAGGTGCCGTCTCGGTTCATCGACCCTCACGCCGTAGCGGTCGTCCCCGTTGTCGTCGCCGGCCCTCTGTCTTCGCATTCTCGCTGGCAAGGTATGCCCTAATGTTAGTATTAGTTAGTAAGTAGTAGTGTTAGTAGTAGTAGTTAATTAGTAGTGTTAGTATTAGTTAGTAAGTCGTAGTGACAGTAGTTGTTGTAGTTGTTCATAGTTTTAGTGTTAGTAGTAGTTATTGTTGTATGTATGTGGTTGATGGCCTTCGTGCCTATGTTTGGTATACATGTGGTTGTTGGCCTTCGTGCCAATGTTTTCTGCAGGTTTTGGGAACCTCTCCGTGCAGGGGAGGTGCTGCCGAAATTTTCAATGGAGTCTAACCATTTGCATTTTCTTTGCAAGACGAGGACCGTTGGGAGGCACTCGGCGACCCTGATCGTCTTCGTCGGCGTTGCGGTTCTGCCTGCACCGCGTCGCCTCACCACTGCAGCGACTCGCCACCGCCCCACTAGCCTGACCTCACCAACACCCTAGGTATAACCCATCTTCCATACTTGTATCTCGTGTAACCCCAGTTAGGCGTCTCCCGTCCGAAAGAGATACGGTCGTTGGTATGCAGATCTTTGCATACCAAATTCCGTACCTGTTTCGGATTGTCCACGTTTTTTGGACAGCCCGCGGATGCGTAGATGGGTTGGTTTCCGTGGCCCGCTCCTGTCCGAGACAGAGTTTCAGCACCACCTCCTCGTTGTTCTCCTGATACACAATCTCTCTGCCAGGACGTGTATCGGGAGAACAGCGGGGAGGTGCTGCCGAAATTCTGTCTTGGATAGGAGCGGACCATGGAAGCCAACCTCATCTACGCATCCTCGGGTGGGATTAGGACCTACCTTCACCTATTAGATGTATAGTAGGAACGCCTTGTGGATTTACCTGCAGTGTTTATTATTCGTTTACATATGCATGTGCCAGAGGATGGATAACCGTGAGTGGATGTACACGGGCCACGCAAGTATGACCCCAGAATGGATGACCAAGACCAATGTTTTCCTAGATCATGCATTTGGCGAGGCTGCTAAAGGGTCAGCCCGGATGCCGTGTCCGTGCAGCAGATGTGGCAACAAGAAAAGAAAAATTAAGAGGCTCGTGGGGGAAGATCTTATCAAGTATGGATTCACGGCAAACTATACCCGCTGGATCCACCATGGTGAAGCCGATCGTATTAGAGAGGAGGTGGTGAGATAACGTCTCGAGGATTATGATGGAGATGGCGGGCTAGCAGACTGGATGGATGACATTCAGCAGGCACGGTTCGTGAAGGATTGGAGGAGAAGCCAGAGGAAAGCGCAAAGGTGTTCTATGATATGCTGTCTTCAGCACAGAAGCCCTTGCACGAAAAGACAACGATATCGCAGCTGGATGCAATTGGACGCATCATGGGGTTGAAGTCGCAGTTTAGCATGAGTCGGGACAACTTTGATGGTATGTTGGCAGTTTTTGGATCCCTGCTTCTGGAGGATCACATCCTACCGAAGAACTTGTACGAGTCATAGAAACTTCTTCGTGCACTTAAGATGCCGTATGAGCAGATCCATGCTTGTTCGAATGGATGCGTCCTTTTTAGGAAAGATCACGAGGGAGCAACGCACTGTCCAAAGTGCAAATCCTCTAGGTACCTAGAGGTCGACACTAGTGATGGCAAGAAGGAACAGCTGAGTATCCCTACGAAGGTCCTACGGTACCTTCCTTTCATACCGAGGATCCAACGGCAGTACATGACAGAGGAGTCCGCGAAACAGATGACATGGCACAAAAATGGCAAAAGGTACAATCCGGACAAGATGGTACACCCATCGGATGGCGACGCCTGGACCCATTTCGATGGCATACATCGTGTTAAAGCTGAGGAGGCTCGCAATGTACGTGTAGCGTTGGCAACAGATGGGTTCAACCCATATGGATTGTCCACGGCCCCATACACTTGTTGGCCCGTGTTCATGATACCCCTGAATCTCCCCCCCCCCCCGGTGTCATCTTTCAACCCAAGAACGTATTTTTGTCGCTGATAATTCCTGGACATCTGGGGAACAATATGGGTGTGTTCATGGAGCCTGTGTTCGATGATTTGATCGATGCTTGGGAAAAGGGGGTAATGACATACGACCGAGCTACAAAGAGAAACTTCACAATGCATGTGTGGTACCACTACTCCCTGCATGACTTCCTGGCGTATGGCCTATTCTGCGGGTGGTGTGTTCACGGAAAGTTCCCATGCCCAATATGCAAGGCAGGTGTGAGGTTCACTTGGCTGAAGAGTGGTGGCAAGTTTTCTTCGTTCGACCAACATCGTCAGTTCCTCCCCGTTGACCATCCATTCAGACGAGGCATCAAGAACTTCACGAAAGGTGTTGAAATCACCGATCCTGCACCTCAGATGATGACCGCTGCCGAGATCCGTGCTGAGATAGAGGCTCTCAAAGTTGATAAAGAGAAAGGTCATTTTGATGGATATGGTCAGTACCACATGTGGACTCATAAATCGGGCTTGACTAGGCTTCCCTATTTCAACGATCTTCTTCTTCCACACAACATTGATTTAATGCACACAGAGAAGAATATCACCGAGGCGCTTTGGGGAACACTCATGGATACAGAAAAGTCAAAGGACAATGTTAAGGCAAGAGTGGACCTGGCAGCACTGTGCGATAGACCAAAGCAAGTGATGAAGACTCCCGCGCATGGCAAGAAATGGAAAAGGACTTCGGTCGATTTCATTTTGAAGAAGGACCAAAGGAGGGAAGTATGTCAGTGGGTTCAGTCGTTAATGTTCCCTGATGGGTATGCGGCGAATCTGAGGAGGGGAGTGAACGTGTCCACTTACCGAGTGTTAGGGATGAAGAGTCATGACTTCCACATATGGATTGAGCGGCTCCTTCCAGCGATGACCAGAGGTTTCGTCCCCGAGCATGTGTGGCGCGTCTTGGTAGAGTTGAGCTATTTCTTCCACCAGCTTTGTGCCAAGGAGCTATCTCGGGCCGTGATTGATGACTTAGAGAAAGTGGCACCTGTGTTGCTCTGTAAGATGGAGAAGATCTTCCCACCCGGCTTCTTCCTCTCAATGCAGCATCTGATTTTGCACCTGCCTCACGAAGCACAAATGGGGGGGCCCGTGCAAGCCCGTTGGTGCTATCCAATCGAGAGATGTCTAAAGGTTCTTCGGAAAAAGTGTAGAAATAAAGCCAGAATTGAGGCATCCATGGTAGAGGCATTCATTCTTGAGGAGGTGTCAAACTTCACAACATCATACTATAAGGATAGCCTTCCCAGCGTGCACAATCCAATCCCTCATTACAACACCGACGAGAGGTCATCAAATCTCAGCCTTTTCAAAGGTCAATTTGGCAGGGCAAGCGCTTTGAGCACCAAGACCTTGCGGAATGATGAGTGGCGCACTATCATGTTGTATGTGTTGTTGAACCTTGACGAAGTGAACCCGTATGTGCAGTAAGTTCTCAATGAGCTTGTTACATACGCCGTCACTATCGTCTATCTATCCAACCCCCTTGTCTCTTGCTTTTTCAGGGAATTTCTGAATACATACTGGACAGGAAATAGGGATCCTTCCCCTCAAGAACAAGATAGTCTTCTCAAAGATGGTGTGCCCGATTTCATTTCATGGTTCGAAAAGAAGGTACCATCCAATTTACATCGTTCCATCTGTGACATCCCACTTTGCTCCTACGAGCGAGTAATGATCTATCCGCCCTCACCTTACAGGCACGCACGGATGCGGAAATGGATGAAGAGTTGAAACAGGTTGTCAAAGGCTTCCCCTATAGGGTCAAGTCATTCACCGTATATGATGTGAATGGCTATTGCTTCCACACAAGAAGCCACGAGCTCAGTCGGCCCAATCAAAAAACCACGAATACTGGAGTTCGTACGCCCGGCACCGATGACCGCGACTACTACGGCATAGTCGAAGAAATATACGAGCTCAACTTTGAGCTTCGCGGAGGTCATAAGCCAGTCGTATTCAAATGCCATTGGTTCGATCCCAATGTCATGAGAAGAGCCCCTGAGATTGGACAAGTTGAAATTCGACAAGATTCCCTCTATCAAGGAGACGATGTCTATATTGTGGCTCAACAGGCCACGCAAGTTTATTATCTTCCATGGGCGTGCCAAAAAGATCCCACTCTTGAGGGTTGGTACCTTGCGCAGTTGGTATCACCGCATGGCAAAGTGCCTATCCCAAACGATGAGGATTACAACTTTGTCCCAAACACATATACAGGGGAGTTCTATCAACCCGAGGGGCTAGATGGCACGTTTGACATAGACATGTTTTTGTTGATGGGCATGGAAATAGACAATGACATTGATGAGGACGATGGAGAAGAGGTGCAAAATGCCAAAGACTTAGCACTGCTTGAGCGATTACGGCTTGGCGTTGCCATTGATGACAATGATGGAGATGAGGCGGAAATGTTAGACAATATTGATAGTGATGACGACACTTATGATCCGGCTGTTGCCGATCCTGAAGATTATTTCTAATTCATGTAATACTATATTATTATTATTTTCTAGTTATGTTTCGTTCATTTTGCATCTCTATATTTGTCTATATTGTGCTAACTGGTTTACTCTTTGTATTTGCAGGCACTCAACAAAATGCCAGGCGGAAGGCGGACCCGGACCTGCAACTCGCTCTACGCGAGGACGACTCAGGAGGCGAAGGCGAAGGCGGAGGCGGAGGCGTCGGCGAGGAGCCGTCCGGCCCACCACCCCCGCGGCCGTCCGAGGAGGGCGGTGCAGTCGTCTGCCATCCCCCCGCCCGAGGAGGACCGGACGATGACCACTGACGACGAGGACCAGCAGCTGGCCCCCCAGACAGGAGGGGGTGACACTTCCTCTGGGGGTGGCGGGGGTGACACTTCCTCTGGGGGGGTGACGGGGGGTTCCACTTCGAGCACCTCATCGATACCGTACTTGCGCGGGTCCTCGCAGCTCCCGGCGCGGCCGATCCCGTTTCAGAGGAGGCCGGTGATTCGTCCCAAGGGCGACAAGTAACTATCCGTTCATTTTGCATCTCTTCTTGTTCATATGCTGAAAACCGAACTGCGGACTAACAATTCTTCTTACTGACTCCTGTAGGAACTGGGAACTTATGTCCGGGGGCGATCATCGGCAGTGCAATGGGATCCTCGGCGGCCTGATCCGCCTGCACTACCCTGGTTTGGTCACCCACGCCCAGGTTGAGTCGCCTCCCTGGACGTGGGACCACTTCAACTCCGCCATGGACGCCGTGTACGGCACCGTACAGGAGCGGATCAGGCGTGAGTTCTGGGTGAGTCTACATCACACTACATTGCTCAATACTATGAATTCATTAGACGTTCTTGAAATAATGAAAGGACACATGATGTCTGTATGCAGGACTTCTTCACGTTGGAGGAGGGGCATGACCCCGCCTGGGTGACGAAGGTGCAGGACATGGCATGCAGGGGCCGAGTCACGGACCTGTACTACGAGGCGAGGCTGCAGTGCCACATCAACCACTCGTGCGACGTCCTTGGTCGGTACCCGGGGAAGAGCGAGGCCAGGACCATGACACTCACCAGGGAGCAGTACCTCGCAGTAAGTTATAAAACATTGTTACTGACTCATTCCATGAAGAATAGGTAGCCTTCATTTTATATTCTAACATTTCTAATACTTGATGACATGCAGATGTGTCATTCTTGGTGCGCCACCCACAGAGACTGTTGGGCAGCCATCGTGGACAAGTGGGTCTCCGATGAGTGGAGGGAGAGGCACGCCCTCCGTCGGGAGTGCCGCCTGCAGATGGGTGGGCCGGCGCACTACCAAGGCAACCGGCCCCTCAGTTCGTACGCCCAGGCCTGGGTACACGCTACGCACTTATTTATTTATTTGTTCTAACGCTCAATTCTCATTACTTCTAATCGTCTTTGTGTTTTCCTCGCAGTCCCAGTCGCATGATGGCCAGGAATGCAACGAGTTCATGGCGTACGCCATGGCACACAAGGGCAAGGCGACAGCCCCGGACACCGTCTACAACCCGGAGGACGGGCCCGAGGCGTACAGCAACACGAGCGTCCACAGCAAGCTCACCGACTATGCCTCGGTGGCCCGCGAGCGGCATGGGGAGGACTTCGACCCCGCCACCCAGCCCCTTGATACCGTCCTCGTGATGAGGCTCGGAGGAGGGAAGCAGCACGGCCGGTACTGGATGGCCTCCAACATGGTCGACTCGACCTCTGTGCCCAACCTCGCCCAGATCCGAGCACAGAGCACGAGCTCCTCCGTCCCCATTCGACCTCGGCAGGCGAGCACACTGCAGCAGATGGCGGCACTCCAGGTTAGTTCTATTTCATTCGCCGTTCATTACTTTTACACATGTACCTTGCATTTGCATTGTTTAAACGTTGGTGATTGAATATTGCAGGCCACTGTGGAGAGGATGGAGGCCGAGAGGGAGGCCGAGAGGGTCGAGAGGGAGAGGGAGAGGGCCCAGAGGGAGACCGAGAGGGCCGAGTGGGAGGTCCTGAGGGCCCAAAGGGCGGCCGAGGCGCAGAGGATGCAGGACATGTTCTCATTCATGTCAAGCCTCGGCACCACTCTCCCAGGTGTGGTGGTGCCCCAGTCGCTGCTCGCTCCAGTTGTGCCTCCTACTCCTCTGGTTCTAGGCACTCCGGTGAGTATATATATATGGTTGATCAAGTCCTTTAGCTTGTGTAGATACTAATGAATTCAATTCTCCTTTGTGCAGCAATAGTCGTCGGGTTCGAACCCGATTCCTTCGCCTCAGCACACACACCCCGGCAGGACAGGTCCACCACCGCACGGATGTGCCCCTTCAGGCTCCCATTGGGATCAGTGGCAGTAGGTGGTGCCCCTTCATGTTTCATTGACTTTTCTTGATCTAGGACTTGTGTTGGATGAAGACTTCTTAGATGTTGTCATGGATTTGCACATTGGATGTGCGTGTGATGGATTATGCAGGAGGATATGCTTGTGATGGATGTTGGATGTGCTTGTGATGTATTATGGATGTATGTGATGGATTATGTATGCGTTTTGTGTGATGCTAAATGCCTGTGTGCTATCTCATGTATTATATATGAGTTTTGCGTGTTTGCTTTCGAAGGAAAGCAACAAACAAAAAAAATAGCAAATTTCCCAGCTTTGCCGAGTGCCAACACTGGGCAAAGAAGTCTTTGCCGAGTGCCAGGGGTGTGGCACTCGGCAAAGCTGGAAAAAAATGCTGCAAAAACAGCCACTTCCCCAGTTTTGCCAAGTGCCACAGCCTGGCACTCGGCAAAGAGGTCCATTTTGCCAAGTGCCAGGTGGTACCACTCGGCAAAGACTATTTTTAAAAAGATTTTTTTTTAAAAAATGATTTCTTTGCCGAGTGCTGAGCCCTGGCTCTCGGCAAAAATTCATATTTTGCCGAGTGCCAGTCCCTAGGCACTCGGCAAAGCCGGCGTCAAATGTTGACGGCAGTTATTTTTTTGCCGAGTGCGGGCTTGGCACTCGGCAAAGACTTTGCCGAGTGTCGATTTTTGGCACTCGGCAAAGAAATTTTTGCCGATAAAATCTTTGCCGAGATACCTTTGCCGAGTGCGGCACTCGGCAAAGCCTTTGCCGAGTGCTTGGCTGGCTCTGCCGAGTGCCCCCAGCACTCGGCAAAGAGGGCGTCTGCAGTGGTGTTAAAAGGCACTGGCTAATTACAATTTAGAATTGAGTGTCTGTGTTACCTCTTTTTCTTCAGGAATTCTCGAAGTTGGTGAATGAGGAGCTCGAGGCCTCTTCGAGTGTTGTGAATGTCGTTATGCTTTTCGCCGTCAAGATGAAAGAGAATATCCATGAAAACTTTTACCAAGTCATAATCCCGACCAATTGAAATGAAAGCCCCGCAATCATAGTGTGATTTAAGCTTCTCATACACCGCCTTGGCAAGGGTGGATTTTCCTAATCCTCCAACTCCAACAATAGAAACCTTCTTCATCTCCTGGTTCGAGGTACCATCGTCTGGTTGCAACGTCATCAGCATGGATACGAGCTCATACCTTGACTTGTCGACGCCAATAAGTTGCGTCACTTGTTTGTACATAGCTTTAAGGCGAGGATCAATAGTTGACGTTGTTGCGAGTGGCTTGCACATAATGTCATCAAGTTTGTACTTCTGACGCCTTTCGGCTACCTCCTCGAGATGCTTCTTGATGTCTTCGATGGTACCAGCAATATTGCGACGAGCCTTGGCCTTGCCGAACACTTTACCCATCTTCTTCATGGCGCGTTTCAGCCTGCTGGGCTCGGCGGCATCGACGCGTGCAAGGAAAGTGTCGAGGACATCCTCCATGTCGTAAGATGCCTCCCTGACCTCGTGTGCCCACACCTTCACCTGCTCGTCGACCCGGTCCCATGGCACATCAGAGACCTTGCAGAGGAAGGTGTGGATGCCCTCCAGCTCACTGTGGAGCCACTGCACCTGCTTCCTCACGCCCTTCTGGAGCTTGTACTCGTCCTGGAGCAGCTGCAGAAGCTTGGGGTCGAGGCTTCCTAGCGCTCCTGTCAGCACACTCATGCGTCTTCCCTTGCTTGCTTCAGATCTGGGTGCGGTGGATTCATTGCACTGATCTGGAGGTTGGTGGTGGCAAGGCGTCTAGTTGGAGGTCTGCAGTAGCTGAAGCGAAGCAACCAGGCAGCCGGGGACTATGGCAGCCATCCATCGATGGGCCTCGGGTACCTACGCTGGTAGCAGATGCGTCCATGTGACGCTGCGCCTGCATCCATGCGGCTGAACACCTCGCTGTCACCTCACGTGACCATCCACTCAAGCCAACTGCTGTCTCTAAAATTTTCTCATTCTTTACGATGATCAATGACTGGGTCAAACCTTTAAGAGTTCTGAATGCATGTATCGTATTTAAGATTTTTTTCTCCATACCTCCATCAAAATTCAAAGACGATTCAAGATTGAACAAGTGCAATATATATAAAACAAGAAGAAGCGTGCGTTGCTTGCCAACGGCTACCAAATCTTTTAGCTACGGGGCAAAATCTTACTCATATTTTAAGCAAAACAAATTCTACTAGTACAAAAATGATTTTAGGAGACGAGGGATTTTATTATAGATCTTTTACAAGGGTTGGAAATTAAAGTACCATCGATCGCATACCTCCAGGTGCTTTCATCTTTTTCTTTTTTTAGGTAACTAATTGAGAAATATATTATACAGGATATTTTAGTAATCGTGGTTGTGCCATTCTGAAAGTAGATGTAACCCTGGCCATGGCACACGCGGCCTCACTGGCGGAGCGCAACACACCGGAGGGCACGGACGGCGGCTAGCATGCCATGGCGGACTACGAGGCAGCAAGGCTTAGGACGCCGAGCGTGCGGCCGTTCTCAGGACCACTGTCAAGTTCCTGTTCGAGCTCGAGAAGCTGGACGGCCTGCTCCGCGGCACTGCCAAGCTGCTACCGCCATTGCCAGAGCCTGAGGTGAAGCGGGAGGGGCTCGTCGAGGTGCTAGGTGCCGCCCGAGCGAGCAGGAGCAAGCACGTCAACCGCACCTTCCTCTTGGGCCTCCTCGTGCTGTTCAGCACCGAGGAACCCTGCGAGCGTATATGTGGCGGTCAGGGAGCGGAGGGCGCGAAACCGCATGGCGTGCCTAACGCCGGACTGGGCCATGATGTCATGATGACGTCATATGCGCTCTTTTTCCCTTTCAAAATTAAAGAAGAAATGTCTTCAAATACAAGTACACTTATCTCGTCGAGAAGCTATCCCATTTTTTACCTTGAATGACAGTACTAATGACCGATTACCCATATTCGGAAAATAAAATGAAATGAAAAATAGATATTGCCCTACATATTTTGGTATTGGTCCGACCTAAGTTGGTATTACCCCCACCAATTTGGTACCTCCAGGTACTTTCAGTTACGTACCTCCAATTTTTACACCGTCCGATCTCGTCCAATGAATGGTCCATATTTTTCCATATTAAAATTTCACATTTTATTAACAGAGGCGGTCTGAAATTGGAAGCGTCTCCAAAAATAATATTTTAAGGGAAACCACATCTTACTAATACAAAAACAATTTCAGAAGAGAAGGAATTTTTAGCATCTCCAAATACGTAATGAAATTCAGATTGGAGGAAAGCTTCAGCACAATCTGAAATTAATAATTAATTAAGCATCTGAAAAGGTGGGGCTTTAATTGCAACCCACAACCTCAAAAAAAGGAAAATGCAAAAAAGAGAGAGAGGAAAATTCTGACTTAACTTGCCCTGTTTGTTACTGGACTAAGGTTTAGTCACCTGACTAAAGTTCCTGAGGACTAAATGAGATTGAACTACTTTAGGGCCTGTTTGGTTAGATGGGACTAGAGACTACTTTAGATGGGACTAGAGACTACTGAGCCCATTTTAATCCCAAATAGTCCCTACTTTCTCGAACACATGGACTACTAAAGGGACTAGAAGACGTTTGGGCTGTACTCCTTGAAGGATGGCTATTTGGGACTCTTAGGCCAAGTTGACAAACCATGCCCTTATCTCTCTCCTCTTTTATTGTGTCGGGACCATCCACGTCTGTCCGCTGTTGCGTGCGCCGCCGTGGCCTGGAGCACCGATAGCGACTGTGCGACGAGGCTATGCGCGACGACGATGGCGAACAAGGAGCTCGCAGCCCCTGGAGCTCACGGCCGTGCACGGGGAAGGCTATGGCGTTGCGGTGAGCCCTTCCTCCAAGCATCGGCGACGACGTCTTCTCTCCCTAGATCTGACGGAGTGGAGGCGCCCGCCTCTGCTCTCCACCATCCCCGCGCGCAACGAGTGGAGACGGCGGCCAGCTCCGGCATCCTGGTGCACCTTCCCCACCTCCGGCATCTCGACGGTCCCTACGCACCTCCGACATCTCGGCGCACGCTCCCCACCACGGCCCGCGGCGGCGCCCCTCCCCGGGCGCGCTTGTAGCTGTCGGCGAGACGGAGCTCGATCGGGAGTGGCGCGGCGTGCCCCATTCCTCGCCGCGGCTAGGCAAGGGAAGTAGGGGTATTTTGGTCTTTATTTGTCTACCTTAATGGTCTTTAGTCTCTTTGAGTCCCTAGAACCAAACAGGGCCTTAGTCACCTTTTAGTCTCCACGTTTGACATTTTTTTAGAAAGGACAGTAAAAGCTTTGCCGCGATTTCTATTAGACAATAAAAGAAAAAAGGCAAGTGCCAGTCCAGTTTTTGAATGAAAACTGGACCAGAAACACCATACAATTAAGGAGAGTGCCTCACTCTTCCTACATAACTTTGGTATAACTATCACAACTCACGCCACTAGTTACAGCTTGGTTGAATCGACCCAACTAACAACTACCAACTAACAACAACTTGGCCAAAGAAATGATCCATTGGAGCACCGAGCGCCACCACCCTTGGAGAAGCGCCATGGCAGACGGCAAGAGACTAACGGCAAAAAACTGGATAGCCTAGCAGAGCCTTCAAGAAGGAAACGACACCAAGAGTGTCGACAAGCTAGCCTGATAAGGGAAGGTTTTCACGTTTGGCATTTCAGGGTCGAAAAGTGACTAACACTACCCCAGATCAGGACAATACAGCCGGTTCAAAACACCCATCACTGTCGGATTTTAAACCGGCACAACCAAACCGGCAGTGATGAGGGTCAGCTATCACTGTCGGTTCCTATAAACTGGTAGTGTTCTATAACTTCACTGCCGATCATTTACACAACCCGGCAGAGTTCAGTTCCACCAACACTGCCGGTTCATGAGACCACCTGGCAGTGTAACCTCGAACATCGCTGTCAGTTTGTGTCTTTAGCCGATAGTGTTGTCGTAACCAGCACTAGCGGTTTGGGACAAGACCCGGCAGTGATGGCTAAGCCAACGCTGCCGGTTTGTGCCTCAAGCCGGCAGTGCCATTTTGGCCATCACTGCTAGTTTGTTGCTAACCGGCGATGATGGCTCGTTCGTATTTTATTGTTTTATAATTTATTTTAATTTATATTTTTTCGTGGAATCGGGTTTTTCTTTATATACGCTACGTAGATGACAGGTCCATTAATATTAAACATTACAAATGTTACGGTTACGGTTTAAATGTTCTTATCAAGATCTCGATCCCTCAAAATAAAAAAGAAATTATTTGATAAGATGAAGCATGCTTCTCAGACTTCTTACAATAATCTAGCGAGCCGCTCTGGGCCATACTGGTCCTTGAACTTCATGGATTGTGCAATGGAAAATACTTCATCTTTTCCAATACCTCGGCTAAGATGAATTTTGCCAGCTCCGGTTGCAGTGCAACGATATCCAAGTCTAATAGCCTTTCGAGGTTATATTTCTTGCGCTATCGTTCAAAAAATATGACATCCAAAGAGGAATCAGTAAATCATTTTATCGAATTACTAACAGACATAAATGAAATGGGGATTATACACACCAACTTATCTGCTTCTTCCGATTTCCCGACGATGTAACGAAATATTGCCCACATTACATAAAACCCGCATTCATTGTTTTCCGCCGGCTGTTTTAGGTACTTCCCCTCTATTTCGACAACCTTGAATGGGACCTATGTCCCACCGATATGTCTTTTTCGGACACTGTGCAACATTAAAAGGAGAAACATTAGAAAGCGGTATGTGTGATTAGAAAATAATATGTTATTTGGATCGCTTACTAATTCAGCACTGCCACCAGTGCATCCAGATGATGAAATTGTTTTTTCTTCGAGTCCCACACCTCGATCAGATTTTTAGCAAGATTGACACAAATGAAGATGGAATAGTTGTTGCAATCACAGAATCCTAATTATCCAATAATCTTAACAAAAAAAGAAGCATAAAATTAAAAGCCGAGAACACATACTCGCAGTTGTAGGCTAGAAGTATGTGGGTTTTGTTCTTTATCTTGAATTCATCGAAAACAGCAATCAATCTCTCTTTTAGGTCTTTCACGTCACATCCATAGAGGCCTAAACATGTCTTCTGATTGACTCGCCTAGGGTCCAAGAAGCCGATGTTATCCCATTTGCTTTTTAGTATGCAAAAATTTACTATACACCTACATAAAATCATGGGAAGTGCTCAAAAGTTAACAATTTGTGTCTCGAGAGAGTAGTTAATTATAATATCATGCATGTTGGGTACTTACATAGTCCACAACGTCAATATTTGTGAATCGAGAGATCGTTTCTGGTATAGCTGGAACATGCACTCCCACTCGACATCGAACTGCTCTTCTTCAGGATAATGAAAAACATGTGGCGAACGGATGACTATAGTAGGCCCTCAAAGCTTCAGCTTCTGTGTTGTATTTTTGTGCAAATTACCAGGGTAGCGATTGACTTGAGAATAGCAATCATTCCAGGTTCGATAAATCCCAGGCACGTGACCAACATGCACTACATACCATGCCATGGTTGCCTATACATTTAAGTAAATTAGGTTGTCATTCAAACATGATGTATCAGAATATTAAGTTCACATACAACTAATGAACAAATATTATCTAGATAAAGAGGCATAGAGCAAGCTACATTGTGAGAGGAGGTACTTGCAACATCTAAAAAATTAAATTGTTCTTCAAGATTTTAGCAGGAAAAAGTAGCAAGTATCAGTTATAGCCCATAGTATGGGTAAAGGTTATCACACATAGCACCATATAGCAACAATACTTGCAAAAATAAAGATAACAGAAACTTAGCATCAAACACAAACACCAAAATGATGCAGCAATTCCAAAAATGAGATGAAACCTAGTTGGTGAAGCTACATAGAAAACTAACTCATTGCAAGTGGTCACCCAAGTCACAAAAGGTACAAAACCAGTTCCTATCCAGTCTTCTGATGACACCAACTAGGATACAACATCAACAAAACCATCACGAGATAACATACGCTATTGTAAATTAATACATGTACTGCAATTTTACACCTTCGATATTATACCAAGCGGCTTTGATTTAACTACTGTACCCGAATTCCGGGCCTGTTAACCGGGCAACAAATTTTAACAAACTATTACTTCCAATTCACACCATGGCATGAAAACACGCACAATTCATTCCACCACAATCTACTCTTGTATGCAATTGAAGCTCGTATGCAAGAAGGAAGGGGGTAGAGCCCAGGTTGGCCTCGACTAACCTAACGGGAATTTCATCAAACACATAGCAGGTAGTGAGCCATGCACCCAGCGTGGGGGGTGGGGAAGCAGCTATCCGCGCACTCTTGAAGGCCTTGACGGTGGGAGTGCTGGCATGGAGGAGGAGGGGCACGGCCGGCATCATGAACGAGGAACTAGGGCACGAATGACATGGTGCTCCGGCGTGGGGCGGTGGACCGCGTCGCGTGCGCTAGCGCGGGACTAATGGGGACGCATCGAGGGGATGTAGGGGCTGGGAACGACGATGCGGGGGGCGGTGGATGGGTGTGCGGGGGGGGGGTGCCCATCGGTGCGGGGTGGTGCTCCGACGGCACGGGGGGAGTGCTTGGCGCGGGGTTGAAATGACTTTGGAAAATTTCACCCCGCGCCTTGCTTTTATCCCAATGGCTCATCACTGCTGGTTGCAAGGTCTAAACCGGCAGTGATGAGGCAACATCACTGTCGGGCCATGCCTGGACCCGATAGTGATTGGGGTGCAGCGGTTACGGGTTAAGTAGCATATCTTTTCCCTGTCTTTCAAAATCCTCCGACTGGCGCAATGGTTAAGACCACGCTATATAGCCTCCGAGACCCGTGTTCGAGTCCTAGGCAGCCCAAATTTTTGGTTTAATTTTATAAATTATTAAGCATTCTAAAAGGTCAAAAAGAAAAAAATAAAATAAGCCTTGACACACCTCCTATACTAGCGTAGCGGTTAAGACTCAGAACTTTGGTCCTCGAGACCCGAGCTCGAACCCGAGGGCTGGCACAATTTTTTAGATATTTTATAAATCACTGCCGGTTTTCAAAACGAACCGACAGTGATAACTAGCATCACTGTCGGTTTTGTCTCATCACTGCCGATTTTTTGAAACCGACAGTGATGTTTATATATATAAAAAATTCCTTTTATAAACTGAATAAATAGAAGCATGTGTATTCCTATGTCGAAATGGCTTAATTTTTTTTGGCAAGCATGTACACCCAAATTAAGACCCCACACAGGATCTTAGGTTTTTCTGATCATTTTTTTAATATATTTTTCTCTGTGCTGAATGAGACAAAAGAGGGTGAATTACATCTTGGACCCAATAGATTTTTTCATCGGCCTCCACAAAATTCTTATCCCTAGGGCACATGAGAGCATGTGTAAAAGTTTGGCACCATTCCGGATCTTTTTGGGGTAGACTCAGTTCACCTATAATTACTCGGTGACATCATGCGGAAATTCAATTAAACCGCAGAAAGTAGCAAACCATCTCCGAAAAATCCCAAACTTGGTGTTTCCTTCACCCGTGGCACGTTCAAGCCCAAAAAAAGTTTGAGACCAATGCGACACCTGAATGCATACGAACCACAGAAACCTTGAGAACCTATGTGTATAGTCATGGTTCGATGAAAGGGCCCAGGTAGCTCTGTGAAGCATGTATACTCTGCCGATGTCGAAATGGTTTGAATTTTTTTTGGAAAGCATGTATACCCAAATTAAGGCCTCACACAAGATCTTAGGTTTTTCTGTTCATTTTTTTATTATTATATTTTTCTCTTTGCTGAATGAGACAAAAAGAGGGTGAATTATATCTTCGACCAACTTGATTTTTTCATTGACCTAAACAAAATTCTGATCCCTAGGGCACATGAGACCCTGTGTAAAAGTTTGGCATCATTCCGAATCTTTTTGTGGGTAGACTCAGTTCAACCTATAATTAATCGGTGTCGTCGCGTGGAAATTCAATTAAACCTCAGAAAGTAGCAAACCATCTCCGAAAAATCCCAAACTTGGTGTTTCCCTGACTCGTGGCATGTGCAAGCCTAAGAATAATTTTGAGACCAATGCGACACCGGAATATAGATTTCTAGTTGCCCAACAAATGTTACACGAATTACATGCATGACAATAATTAAACACACAAGCCCTACAAATTAAAATTAGAACCCAATTAAACTACAACCTTACAAACCTAGCTAAATAAACATTAATTACTATCGGAATTACTGCCGGGATCGATCGGGCCACGCACACTAACATGCCTCTGTAGCCATATATGGTAATTGATGTCATGGATTATGTATCCGCTTGTATCGATGAAGGTCAATGCTCGTATGAGTGCACTCTCTCGTGCCTCACAATACTGAAAGAATGGTCGGCCATAGATGTAACCTACTGAACGACCACTGCCCCTGTTAGTAATCCTTATACAGTACTGGCGTCCTTCTTTAGTGAGCTGGCCGAGGTTTCCATTGCAGAAGTCCCAATCGTACCCAAGTTGCTCTGTAGCTTGGTCTAGAACGGCCCATAAGCCACATGCAGCATAGGTAAGGTCCTGGAGCGCAATCTGCATGCGGAGAAAAAGAAAAAAAAATTAGAGAATGTTATTACAATAATAAACAACAAATAACCACGACTCAGGTATAAGTAACAATTTTACCATATCTGCACGGTTGTAGCTCGTAAACCATTCGCTTGCTTGCGGAACGGGGATATCACAAGCATTCAAAGCAAGTGCCTTGAAGTGCGAGAAATCAGGTACATCATAGCAAACACGTTGAAGTGCCTCTAAAAAGAAGCGCACGGCACTGAATTGGGCACTTATCACGTCCGAGCTCTGTCTTCCCGTCTCGTGGATAAGGTTCCGATGATTTGCAACCCTCAATGGGATGGAAAAACTGAGTTCACACGTCCATAGCCGACCACTTGCATTAGATGTCGTGTTCTCAACGATGTCCGAGATAAAGAACTAGCTAAGTGATATTCGTAGCCAATATATTGGGGATATAGTCTGCGACATATATATATATGCAACAACGATATTAAACTAATTACACTTATTTGTTAGCATTAAAAAACAAAAGATGTTGAAAAATATTTCATAGAATAGCTGGAATAGGGAATCGTGGAATGGCCACATTAGGAGCGAATGGCTCATCGCCATGGTGGAAACCTGTTTCTTGTGGTGGGGGAGGTCCGTTGTTCATACCACCTGATCGATAAAATGGAAAAAATATGAACATAAAATATATGCACAAAAAAATCCTGCCAAATAAAATGTGGCAACATAATTAAATATAGATCGAATGCAAGGAATAAGAATATATATAAATGTAGAATGCAAAGAAACATGAATATAAATATAGATCAAATGAATATAGATAGAATATTGGAGAAGACAACATATCAATACCAATAAAAAATACAGGAGCCATGACCATATCACATAGAGAGAGAGAGAGTGGATTTCTTGAGAAGTGAGAGTGAAACGTGAGAAATGAGACTGTGAGAGTTCGTGGGTACATGGGATCGATGTATGTGGCCGGCGGTTTATTTTATATAGGGGGGCATGGACATCACTGTCGGTTTTTAGTAACAACTGATAGTAAAAATGAATATCGCTACCGGTTTTTAGATAGAACCGACAGTGAAAGTGCATACATGTAAAGGACTATGGGAAAGTTTTAACAACAACGATATATTTATTGAGATAGAGTACAGAAATACATCAAAAAATAACAAAAATATTAGAAATAAATTACATATAAGATAATAAAGACCTTACACTAAAATTACATATACGATAACAAAGACCTATTTGCGTATAGGTCAATGTTACAATCAATGTGTATCAACACATTATAATTTAACCACCTTAGTAGCATTCTTCTAGCACCAACTAGGATCAAACATCAGCGTCGAGGTGGTCTACGAGATATACCAGTTGGAGATGACAAGGTGGCATCGATGAATCCATGCCTCTACTGTACATGGCATTTTTTCGGTACAGTCCAGAGCACACCGGATTTAGCTTGGCACCGCACCGATGAACCAATGCCGCTTTGGGACAAGAAATTGCCCAGAGCACACCAGGTAGGCCGAGCACGGAGGATACCAAGTCTCTCTGGACATATAGTCCAGAGCGCACCGTAGCGGATGGCTCTGTGAACCTCGCGGCGTCTTCAATCTTCGGCGTTGCTCTATCTTCAGTAGCATTCTTCTAGTACCTTTTGTGTGCACCATTTTGGTGGACTACGATGCATAATGATATCTGTACGTGGAGGGCTTTCTCCCACAGAGAGGCCATGTATGTGGAAACTAGCAAACAGAGAACGAACTGGAGAAATAAACAACAAACAAACAGAGTTGCAAAATAAACACAAGTACTAGCTGTGGAGAGGCTCCCTAACAGGACGCCATTTTATAGGCTAGCTGTCGTATTAGGTGGGAGCAGTGCTCCTGCTATGGTGATCAGCGGGAGCACTGCTGGCCCGTGGAGGGAATATTCTTATCACTATCGGTTTTGATAAAAAATCGATAGTGATAGGGGTCATTAGTGCCGGTTTTTAGAACCGGCAGTGATTCCATGCATCACTATCGGTTTTTATGCAAAAACCAACAGTGATAGGCCTGGCAAAGCAGCTGCCGCTGCCGCAGGCGCTCAGCTTTTATTTTTTTTAAATTAGAGCCGCTGCCGCGTGCTCTGGATAAAAAAAATAAAAAAATTGTCCCGCCTGGGTTTCAAACCCAGGGAGCGAGAAAGATGGATTAGTGGCTTAACCGCTGTGTTAAAGGAGTGGATGTTTGTTACTAATTAAGCAACAAAAATCAAAGGAGTGGATGTTTGTTACTAACCTTAAAGCAAAAAGATCAAGCCATTCTTCAAAATCCAAGCGCTAGCTTCATGGTGAAGAGCAGCTGCAACAATAGAGGGAAAGGCCCAAACGCGTGCCTCTGTTCTCGGGATGGAAGAGAGGAGGAAGGAGAGGACGGCTGCAGTAGGCTTATCACCGTCGGTTCTTGGCTAGAACCGACAGTGATAGAGCCCAATCACTGTCGGCTCTTGGCTTAAACCGGCAGTGATATGTGGCCGTCAAGCCACTGCCGGTTAGACACAAACTGGCAGTGATAGTTCTCGTCACTGCCGGTTCGGTCACATCCCAAATCAATTCCTGGTTTTCAGAGGCAAGAACCGGCAGTGAAGGGTCAACACTGCTGGTTCTCCTAATTCCGGCAGTGATGAGGCCGACAGTGAAGTATTATTCTGTAGTATCCTAAAGTTTAGTCTCTAAAGCTTAGTTATCCCAAACCACCTGAATGATGGAGAAAAAATGTCCCATTTTAGGTCACTCGACGACTATAAATGCAATCATCCAGGGTTTTGACGTTTTGTCATCTGGACATGAGGAGACGAAACACATTTGCTTTTGCCACTGAATCGGTGTCGCACTTGTATTCATAGGGATGACGACTGTACTGGTAGGTTGTGACACTGCATTTTTTTTTATTTTTTTGCAGCACGGGATGCGGCTGGCAGATGTGGACAAAATGAAGGAGTTATTTGATCCGACACTTGTTGAAGAATCATAGCTGATGGACGTAGCGCTGCTGTGCAAAGAGTTTGATCCGTCAGACCATGGCAAAGGGCAGATCTACCCACCCCGGAGCTTCCCCAGCACCCCGCTATAATCGGCTCACAGGCACATAGCAAACCACAGCTGGCCATCAGCATCACCTTTATAAAAATATACCAAAAATACAGGATAATAATAGAGATTTGGACAACCCCGGCCTCCGCTGAACACAGGATAATAATGCGCAAAGAAGACGAAAAGAGAGAAGCGTACACGCACCTGGCAGGCAGACGAGCGAACTGGAGCTGTAGAACAGCTGGCAGGGGGACGCTTTTATCCGACGCTTTCCTTGCCCGGGCGGTGAGGCCCAACACGAACGCACCTATCGCTGGTCGACAACGCTATCCTTTCTCGCGATATGTTCAATTGCGAGAAAGTGTCGCCAGCCCGAAAGAACAAACGCTCAATAGACTCAAGATCAGGAGAGGAATGACGAGATGAGACCCCAAATGAATGTGGACGATGGCTTGTCTTCTCCTGACCGGTTTGGACTTTCTGAGCTTTCGCTTATATTATAGGGAGTACTACATCCATTCAGTCCAAACTATGGGATATGCTCACTGTTTTCAGTCCTGTAATTTAGTCCAAACTATGGACGTGCCACTATCACACTACGAAACCTGGAAAAACGGTACTTGTATTTTTTTTTTCAGATTGATTCCTTCTCCAGCCCACTTCAATTTCTCTCGTGTGTTTTTATAGAATGGTAATGCTGGCAAAGCGGTCATCCGTCTGCCCAGACGCTGCTTGCCCCACTCCACCTCGCAGCTGCCGCCTTTTCCCACCGCGCGCCGTGCTCCTCCCCTGCCGCGCCCACTCCGCCTCACTGTGCCCATCCCCCGCAACGCCAAGGTGCTTCCGCTACCACAGTCCCCCACGTTAATGGTCTTTAGTCTCTTTGGGTCCCTAGAACCAAACTGGGCCATAGTCACCTTTTAGTCTCCACGTTTGACATTTTTTTAGAAAGGACGGTAAAAGCTTTACCGCGATTTCTATTAGACAATGAAAGAAAAAAGGCAAGTGCCAGTCTAGTTTTTTGAATAGGAACTGGACCAGAAAAACCATACAACTGAGAAGAGTGCCCCACTCATCCTGCATAACTTTGGTATAACTATCACAACTCACGCCACTACTTGTAGCTTGGTCAAATCGACCCAACTAACAACTACCCAACTAACAACAACTTGGTCGAAGAAATGATCCATTGGAGCACCGAGGACCACCACCCTTGGAGAAGCGCCATGGCAGACGGCAAGAGACTAACGGCAAACACTAGATAGCCTAGCAGAGCCTTCAAGAAGGAAACGACACCAAGAGCATCGACAAGCTAGCCCGATAAGGAAAGGTTTTCACGTTTGGCATTTTAGGGTCAAAAAGTGACTCAAGTTCAGTCTCTAAAGCTTAGTTACCCCAAACCACCTGAATGATGGAGAAAAAATGTCCCATTCTAGGTCACTCGACAACTATAAATGCAATCATCCAGGGTTTTTGACGTTTTGCACTACTACAAAACATGGATATTGTAACACATTCTTGTAACACATTCATCAACGTGTTCCAAAGAAAGTTCACCGTAACACAAAACTATGTGTTACAATTGTTGTTAATTTGTAACACAAAACACTTGTTCTATAAAAATGTGTTACTGACAATGATTATAGTAACACAAAATTAATGTTACAAGTAAAATGTTACAAAATGGTACTATATTGTAACACATAAATGGAACATATTTAATATGTGACAAATATACATCCTATAGTAACACAAAATAATGATACAACTAAAGTGTTACAAAGAACATATACATGTGGACCTTTCTATTCATGGATGACAAGGATATCGCACTAGGTGTCGTCATGCCTAATAGGCAATCACATCATGTTGCTCATATGATATCTGAGCAACAACGGGTAGGCGATTCAAATGGTCATGTAGATGTCGGAACCCACTTTGACACTACTGGCACAACTCAAGGCGCTATAGAGGTTGCGAGATCACAAGAGGACCAAGTAGGATTGGGAAGAAAAACTGAAAAACAAAAACTACATAATATTGAAATGGAGATCAATATAATTTATTTGACATTGTTGAGCGAATCTCCATAATTTCCGTTGTCTAACGACAGCCTTTTCTCAAATTTTAAATCATATATTCTTCAACTACATGTTTTCCTTAGTGGGTTATTAAGAAATACTGTGATAGATAATGGTAGGTATGGAAGCCAAAAAACTTTAAACCAAATAAATAATTTTCTGACAAAAAATTGTCCAGAGATCGAAAATTTAATTCTAAGTGAGCAGAGACAATGTTCTAAAATGCACAAGAAGGCCACAAAAGAAGCCGTTTCAATACGGCCTTACAATATTTGACATTTTTTTTAAAAAATTTCCTTTACAAAAGATTTTGGTGATTTGGAAAATGCTTGAGGCCAAATTTAGAATAGCTTGAATCATCGTATACACCATTTACATATAACATATGAATTCACAAAGGGATTGACAAGAATTAAACGACTATATATGTATGCTCTATAGCTTTGTGGCCATGCATTCTTCATACTTTAACGCATACACACAAGGCGGCTAGGGATACCACAAAATGTTAGTATCCAGCAACACCAAAAAAGAAATTATAACAATAATAAAGCAACTAAAACTAAGACACTTTCACAATATGTTGTGCGAGACTTATGTCCCATTTGGTAGAGCTATGGCTACCTCCAACTCCGACTTCGATTCCTCCGTGCACTATAGCAAGCATACATTTTTATCTCTCCTCGAATTAGGAGCATGTGAAGCCACTATTTTTGGCTTTGTTGGCTCTGGCTCCTCTGTGCACTGTAGCAAGCAAAGAGCTAGAGCTATTTGGAACCATGCCAAATGGGACCTTATTATAAAAAAACATGTGAATATTTTTGCAGTTATAGACCAAAAGTAAACTACAGTCACAACATGAGAATTGCCTCCAATGTATCTCGTCTAGTCATCTACCCAATTAAACCTAGAAAAAGAAACATGGTTAATTAACCATCAGATCACCTACAGGTTGTCGGTTCATTTGTACAATTTCATTATACTATTATATATGCAGGCCATCCCAATAAAGACCCTAGATATAAATTGCTATCATAGTAGAAATTCAATGAACATAAGAATAACTTGTACAATTAAACATAATAGAAAAATAGTGGAACACAAACCATTGAAGAAATAAATTTACATAATGAGTAGTCATGGTACTACAGGTCATGAATTATGATTAGACATATGTGGTTCACTCAAATGTCTCTTCTGACCCATTAATGCCCAATATTTGCATTATTGAACATCTATCCAATGAATCTGACATGGAACGGAATGAATCATTTTGCACTAGAACCACAAATTGATGAGATGTGATTTCACATGAGAGAAGTATAACTCAAACAGTAGCCTCACTGAATAAATTGCTTCAAATAATAGACATATTACACAAGAAAAAAATAATTTATGTACACAGTGATGTTGATGACCAAGTAACAATTGAGTGGTTGTATATGGTTTTGTTTCATGTGTAATGAAGCATGTTTCATTTCCATACAGCCACATATGCACAACAACTTTGAAATTAGTTAAACACTTCTGCTATATTCCAGGAGCTTGATTTTTGTTGTTGTTCTCAGGCAACATGTAATATTGTCATTAATTGGCTATAGCAAAAGGTTGTAAATTTTCTCTTGTGAGTTATCTTTTTAATTGTACTAGTTAATTGTATACGATTGTTGCCTGAAAAAATCGTAAAAATTCAGGTACCTCAAGTATAGCAACTTCCATTAGCTATTCTATTTTTTCTATAGTATGACCTATCACATTGGTCCCAACAAATTGGAAGGACAAATTAGTTTAGCCATATAGCAGCATGCACCTTTGTGGTAGCTACAATGAAAATGCATATTCAACCAAGGCAGGGTACAATGTTTAACCTATGCCAGGGGCAAATGAAAAATGACCACTTGGTTCAAAAGTCTCAGCGTGGTAAGTGTACACAAGAAACTAGCCGTCCCAATTTAGCCAACACACACACAAGTAACCAAAAAATTCTAGAACTAGAAGGTTCGGGTTTTGAAGCAGACATAACGATAATGGACTTTCTGAGCTTTCGCTTATATTATAGGGAGTACTACATCCATTCAGTCCAAACTATGGGATATGCTCACCGTTTCCCGTTCTGTAATTCAGGGCAAACCATTTGTGACTTTGGACGTGCCACTATCACACTATGAAACCTAGAAAAACGGTACTTGTAGTTTTTTCAGATTGATTCCTTCTCCAGTCCACTTCAATTTCTCTCGTGTGTTTATATGGAACGGTAATGCTGGGAAAGCAGGCATCCGTCCTCCTGGACGCTGCCTGCCCCACTCCACCTCACAGCTGCCGCCTTTTCCCACCGCGCGCCCTATCCTAGCCGTGCCGTGCTCCTCCCCCGCCACGCCAAGGTGCTTCCGCTACCGCAGTCCCCCACCAGGAGATGTTGTGCTGAAAGCGTATATTGTAAATGTATGTTTCAATTTCAAGTGCTTCAGATGTTTCGGAGGTTCGTTGCATGTGTTTTATATGGATGTTGCAACAGTAGATTTGAATGTTGTAAGTGTTGCAGAGATGTGTTGCAAGCGTCTACTAAAAATGTTTCATCTGTTTTAGAGGTATGTTACAAGTATGTGTTTTTGATGTTGCACATGTTATGGTGGCTATACACATATGTTCCAAATGTTTCATATATTTTAGTTGTATGTTGCAGCAAGTGTTTCATGTTGTAGGTGCAAGCCCCCATCATTGGTGTCATTGAGGGCTGTGGACACTGACGCGGGAAGGAGGCGCAGGCCGCCGCCGACGGTGTGGGGAGGAGGCTTACACAGCGTGGCACTGGTGTGGAAGTGGCCTTCACGATTCCTAGCAAAGGAGTCCTACGCGGTGGAGGAGACCAGCGCCCTGTCACTTCCGCGTGATGAGCCGTGGGTGGTGGCGAGCCATCCGGGGGCGGGGGCGAGTCATCCGGGCAAGCTGGGTGCGGGCGGCATGTGAATCTAAGCAGATGGGCAAAACAGACGTGGGCATCCGTCCAAATATCCAGGCGCTAGCCTCTCCGTATATAAGAGATTGGCACATGATCAGCAGCAACCTACTCCCTCCGTTTCATATTATAAGTTGTTTTTGACTTTTTTGTACATCCATTTTGTTATACATCTAGATATAAAATATGTCTAAATATATAGTAAAATGGATGGCCAAAAAAGTCAAAGCGACATCTAATCAGGACTTTAAGTTGTAATTGAGACTGAGCAAACCCTTTTTATTTAAGTTGTGACTTAGGAATAACCACTCTGACAACCGGAAAAACAGTACTTGTAAGTTTTCAGCTTGACTCCTCCTGTCCACTTCAATTTCTCTTGTGATGGGCTGTCTTTTGCTCACACCGGTTTGGACTTTGTGTATTTTTGCTTTCCACCACATATTTTCCCACAAAGTACTATTTGCATCCAGTTTTAACTATATATGGGATATGCTCTGTGTTTCCAGTTCTGTAATTGAGACCGAGCAAACCCTTAATTTAAGTTGTGACTTAGGAATAACCACTCTGACACCCGGAAAAACAGTATTTGTAAGTTTTCAGCTTGACTCCTCCAGTCCACTTCAATTTCTCTTGTGTGTTATAGACGATCTGTAGATGATCAGCAGCATCCTACTTATTATATAGTGAGTATATATCGCACATCTTTTTTTTTTTTTTTAGCAATGAGTGTATATCGCACATACCCATTGGCCTGCTGTTCTCTCCACGGGGCCCGACGTGGCCCATGGGCTAGCAATCACATTTGTTACTGAACTGTAGGCCCACGGGATGAAGACCCATACCAACGGAACGGCTGTTATCCACCTCCGTGTCTCGTCTCCGCGGCTAATTAATCTGCGGCGCGGCTCCGGTAGGCTTAGGTGCTTAGCCATGGCCATGACGCAGCTAAAATTTTTGGATCGTGCCGTGTCTAGACTCTAGAGACCTTGTGTCTAAAAATTTTAGTCCACTCTATTTTCTCCTATGCGGTTGCACTATTTTTAACCACCGTGTCTAGAGGTTTAAGCCATATCGGAGAAATTACCATTTCTAAATAAAAATGATATGTTTTCGACCTCTACCGGGTCTGCCGGCTCCATGGCTGCATTCTCTGCTCTCTTGTTCCATGGCTGGATCCATCATCCCAGCGGGCAAATGCGTCGTGCGGGCAAATAGGCACCATCGAAAAGGTCAAGAAACTAAACTAATAATACAAGCCAGCAGTTCAGCATGGAGAAAAATGTTGCAGCAGGTTCTAATAGCAGCGGAGTACACTGAAACTTTGATACAGCATATTTTATTTATTCGAATAGAAAATAGATCGGGTGAACATAAGAGCCGGCACAGTCTGGCTCGCAGTCGAGTGAACTTGTGTCGATGGGCTGACGTGGACTCTGAAGCATCGAAGCCGACACCATTTGAGCTAATCTTCTGTACACCATTTGAGCTAATCTTCTGTACATATTACGGTTCAAGCGGAAACTTGGATTAGGAAAACTAATCTACGAGAGAAAGCAAGTTCGTCAATAATTCTACTTAATCTTCTGTACATATTACGCTTACAACCATCAATTATCCGATGACAAAAGTGCTTATTTCGTAGTAAATAATCATAGAAGGACGTGTCACAGACTCACAGGTGGACAGTGGAAAACAGAGTATCCACTGGTGGCCAGAAACAGAGTTGGTGCAGGCACTAGGAACGGTCCAGTGACTATACCTACGTCCGCTGTATAACGGATTCAATGAAAAATCGGTATCTGCTTAAATACGTTTGGTAGTTTCATGCATACATGTCGGCATAAAGTTATTTGCTTATTAGAACTCGCCCTTCCGAAACAAAAATGTAATTCATACATCAACATAGATGTCGGCATGCATGTATTTGCTTATTGGAAATGCGACGGTCCATTCTATGTAGTCAGGACTCGGGAATCATAAAGTTATTTGTTCGACGGAAATTAGGTTAACACAATTTCAAAATCCGTGAACTCCCAAAAACTCAGAAGCACTCGAATGGCTGACACGCACGAGCAGCAACAGTGACACCATCAGCTAGGATAGAACAGAACAGGGTGGACAGAGTACTTACATACACTGTAGGCATGCAGATTCAAACTTTCGCACAACATAAATATAAATACGTTCCAAGCTTATAAGAATGTACGAACCACAGAAAGGTCCAGAAACTAAATAAATAATACAAGCAACGAGTTCAGCAAAATGGAAAATGTTGCAGCAGGTTCTAATAGCAGCAGAGTACATTGAAAATTTGATACAGCATATTTTATTTATTCGAATAGAAAATAGCTCGGGGGGACATAAGAGCCAAAACCATTTGAGCTCTTGTGGCGAAACTTTCGAAAAAAAGGTCAAATAGCAAAAAGTTCGGTCTTGTGGCGATGGGCTCTGTTGCAGTCTTACCAGCATTGAAGCAACTCCATTTGAGCTGCACCACGGTTCATGCAGAAACTTGGATCAGAAACATCAATAATTCTACTTAATCTTTGTGCACATACTATGCTTACAACCATAAATTATCCGATGACCAAAGTGCTTACTTCCTAGTGAAGAATCATAGAAGGATAGATGTGTCATAGACTCTCACGTGACAGATTATAAACAAGTGACTTCTGTACAAATCAAACGAAGGAACCAACCATCGATGCAGCACAGTGACTTATGTTACGTCAAGATAGGACATAGGAGACTGCAAAACAGAGTATCGACTGGTGGCCAGAAACAGAGTCGGTGCAGCCAGTGACTGAAAAAAACTACGTCCGCTGTGTAATGGCTTCAATGATGGAAAATCAGTATGTGCTAAAACAGGTTTGGTAGTTTCATACATCAGCATAGATGTTCGCATAATGGAAATGCGACGGTGCTGTACCAGATATGTCTCTCTCAGGAATCACAAAGTTATTTGTTTGACGGAAACTGGGCTAACACATTTTCAAAACCTGTGCACTCGAATGGCTGACACGCACGAGCAGCAACAGTGACACTATCAGCTAGGATAGGACAGAACAGGTTGGAGAGAGTACTTACATACACTGTACGCATGCAGATCCAAATTCGTATCTCCTCAAGACACATTATTATTGTCTCCTCTGAAAATTCGGATAAAGCTAATAATTAATTGAGTAGAGACAAGCAAGTGTTGTGTGTGTGTATATATATATATATATATATATATATATATATATATATATATATATATAGGGAGAGTATATTTAGTAGCCAGCTATAAAATAAGTTATTCTGTAGCCACCTCCATTTACAATAATTTTATATACTAATTTACGATAATGTTTATACATATTTACGATAGTTGGGTTACTATAACACATGGGGATATTTACCATAACATTATAGTAAACCACTTAGTAAGGAGTCACTATAATCTTGTAATTAACATAGTAATTATCGTAACTCAAAGTGGCTACATAATAAGTTATTTTGTAGCCAGCTACAGGGTAGTAGTTCTCTCTCTCTATATATATATATACCAAAATGGAGACAGACTGTAACAAGATAGAAACAAATAAATAGATATTAATTTGATCGGAACTACAAAATTCTCGTCGTACCTGATTAATATGATCTAAGCATACAAAACGTGGGATGGACGTTGCATGCGTCTCTCAGTGCAGCCAACGCAGCATACGAAACGTGGGATGGTTGGGATGGACGTTGCATGCGTCTCTCAGTGCAGCCAACGCAGCATCGCTCTCCGCAACAGGCATGTCTTCACAGACGATCCAACCTCTGAGTTCCCGAAGGGAAGTCAGGTACTCCAAACCAATATTCCCACAGTAGTCACTGTAGTTACCTTTTAGGGCCCGCAAAGGGAGATTAAAAACAAACACTTCAAGATTTGGCATCACGCCAGAGGGTACAACTTTTCTGGAGTCATTGCTTTTTCTAGAGACAAAGGGCATAGCATCCTCTCCATTCCAGATATGCAATGAAACGCTAGTGTCCTCCTCGTCGGGCTGCTCAAACTGCACCATTGCATCGGTCTCAAAGTACCTCAACTTCTGGAAGAAGCTGCAATCACTGGAGTTAATATTGCTTGCTGTTACCGTGGACTCTGTTGTCAGGTTGAGATAACAGAGCGCCGGTAACAAAGCAAGGAGTTCCAGATCCTGCTCATCCATAGTAATCACAAACAGCTCCAAGTGGGCCAGGTTGGGAAGACGTGTGGGATTAATGCATGACGGCAATTTGGACAATCTAATTGCCTGCCATCCCAAATAATGGAGAGGTTGTGGGAGCACAAAGCCTGCTGCTTCCCACATGGCTGTATCTGTGTGCCAAGCTGAACCGTACACACCTATATGCTGGATCTTTTGCAGATTGCTTAGAGACTCCACGAAATCTCCGTGCATGCTCTCGTCCGCCCCATCATAAGTGGCAAATTGAAGAACCCTCAGTTCTCGCAGGCTGGCAAGCTCCTTGAAAAATCTCTTGGGCTTATCACTGCAACCATTTAATATTATTAGCTCCTCCAGGGAAACCAGCTTCCCAATGCCATCCGGTACCTTTTCGTGAGCACATAGCCGGAGCAGCTCTGTTAGGTGCACAATGCTTGCTGGCAATGTTCCCTGCACATCGAGTGTTTGCAGTAACTTTAGATTCCCTAGTTGTATGGGGAGCTCAGGGGAACTACCGTTGAATCTTAACCTAAGGTACCTCAAGTGAAGTAAATCACCAAGATGCTCAAGGTGGCAACCTTTCTCAAAGCTGCAGTATACTATGTCCAGCACGCGCAAAAGTTTAAATCTCAAAAACTGGTCCCGACTATCAATAAAACACTTGAATGCGGTATATGACCTCAGTTTTGGCATCCTAGTAACCATTGTTTCAGAATTAATGTGCTCGGCTATTCTGTTTTGGTTGGCTAACCGACGGACACTGCTTGATGCAGGCGCTCCTTCAACATTGTCACCTAATATAGCAATAAACTTTTCATTAGATGAAAGCTTACGCATCAGATCAAGAACCATATCATGAACACGACAGCTGTCTACTCTGCCATTCCACTTGCTCTCCACAGGCTGGATCAAGCTTCTATTAATGAGATCATTGAAGTATCTTTCTCCAAGCTCAAATAATCTTGTTCCCTGTTTCCCATCAATAAATCCTTCAGCTATCCACTTCCATATCAAAGAATCCTTTTCGATAAAATAATCTTCTGGATATGTACTTAGATATAGTAAGCATGTCCTCAAATGTGGAGGCAGATCATAGTAGCTAAATGAAAGTATTGTCATAGTATCTTCAGTTTCCCTGTTATCTGTAGTATGAAAACCAATAGAGTTGTAGACCATTGACCATTCGCATTCTGGTTTACCAGCCAACAAACTAGCCATTGTGATGATTGCTAATGGTATACCAGCACATTTCTTTAGAATTTTCTCAGAAATGTCATCTGGATGGTTATCAAGGAACTTTCGGTCTGCTCTAGATAACCTTGTATAAAATAATTTCATGGAGTCATCATAGGAAAGTTGTTTCAGCTTGTAAACCTCACCAGATGCTTTGGCAACATCAACATTCCGTGTAGTTGTGATTACTTTACTTCCATTATTATTCTCAACAAGTGCTAGTTCGATTGCTTCCCAGGTGCGTACCTCCCATACATCATCAATAACAATAAAATACCTATCCACACCAAAATGGAAGAACCATTGGTTAATAAAGTTTGGAGCTTCTGCAGAAGCAAGAAATTTGCAAAGATTAAAGGAAGTCAGCATGACACATAAAACACAAGGTCGCGTTAGTAAAAATAAAACACATGACGGAAGTTGCGATGGTTAATGGTCAAGGATAATTTCCTTTGCGGTTCTAGTATTTTCCTTTGCGTTTTTTAGCACCCAAGGTAATTCGGGATTCTAGTAGTGATATTTATAGAAACTACACACCTAGTGGCCTATTTGAAGAAAACTTCATATTTAAGGACACTTTATTACACAGAACTTACTCATCTATGGCCATGTTGCAAACATAGGCAACCCTAAAACGTTGTTTTTCCTATAATTTATAGTTTCAGAAGGAACACATTTTGAAAATCTAAGCTCGTAAAAATGTTTATGAATTTACTTAATTAAACTATGAAGTGCTAAATGCATTGTCCTTTTTTATAGCTAGTGAAGTAGTCTAAAAGCTGCATACTTAAAAAAAAGAGCACTCAGGGCATGGAGTGGAGAAAATCAATCTCAAGTAGTCTCGCATAAATGATGTGGATATAGCATTTTTAGGATAACATAAGACATAGTGTAGCATCTACTAACTGAGGAGCAATATCTTAAAAGCACAGGCTAAATATCCTTGGATGTCTGAGTTACCTCTTTTTCTTCAGGAATTCTCGGAGTTGGTGAATGAGGAGCTCGACTCCTCTCTCAGTATTGTGAATGTCCTTATGGTTTTCACTGTCAAGATGAAAGAGAATATCCTTGAAAACTTTTACCAAGTCATGATCCCGACCGATTGAAATGAAAGCTCCGCTGTCGTATTGTGGTTTAAGATTGTCATACACTGCTTTGGCAAGAGTGGTTTTACCCAATCCTCCAACTCCCACAACTGAAACCATCTTCATCTTCTTATTGGAGGCATCATGATCCTGTTGGGATTGATTCAGCATAGACACGAGCTCGTTGCTTGACTTGTCGACGCCAATAAGTTGTGTCACTTCTTTGTACATAGCTTTAAGGCGAGGATCAATAGTTTGCGTTGCTGCGAGTGGCTTGCACATAATCTCATCAAGTTTGTATTTCTGACGATTATTGGCCACCTCCTCGAGACGCTTTGTTATTTCCATGATCTTTGCTGCAATATCACGGCGAGACTTGGCCTTGCTGAACAGCTCACCCAGCTTCGTCATGGCAAGTTTGAGGCTGCTGGAGTCGGAGTTGTTCTTTCCGCCGTCGACGCGAACGAGGAAGGTGTCGAGGACATCCTCCATGTCGTAGGATGCCTCCCTGACCTCGCGCGCCCACAACTTGACCTGCTCGTCGAGCTGGTCCCATGGCACATCCGAGACCTTGTGGAGGAAAGCGTAGATGCTGTCCAGCTCGCGGGAGAGCGACTCCACTTGTTTCTTCACGCCCTTCTGGAGCTTATACTCGTCATGGAGCAGCTTCGCAAGCTTGGGGGCGAGGCTTCCTAGCGCCCCCGTCACCACACTCATGCTTCTACCCTTGCTAGTTTCAGATCTGAGTGTAGTGGATTCATAGCAGCAAATAAGTCTGATGGTTGGTGGTGACAAGGCGTCTAGTTGGAGGCATGAAGTAGCTGCAAAATTAACCCGGAAGCAACCAGGCAGACGCGGGGGGGCTATGGCAGGCAGGCATCCATTGGATGGGCCTCGATACCTACGCTGGTAGCACATGCGTCCACATGGGGCCGCGCATGAGTCCATCTGGCTCCACTCACGGTCCTCTTTCTCTAATTTTTTTTCTCATTATTTACTATGACAAAAGATTTGGTGAAAAGTTTAAGTTCTGAATGCCATCATCAAGACTGGGTCAGAAGTTTATGTTCTGATTGCCAGCACCAAATATTTAAGAATTTTTTCTCGACATCATCATCAAAATTCAAGGGCAGTTTAAGATTGAACTGGTCCAATATATAAAGTACAAGAGGCGTGTGTTGCTTGCCAACGGTTACCACATCTCTTTGTTACAGCGCAAAATCTATGACGAGGCAGAATTTTATTAACACACAAAATACTACTCCCTCCCTCAAAAAAAGAAGAAGACGTTATGAGATGTGTACTGGTCAAACTCTTTTAAGTTTGACTAGGTTTGTAGAAAAAATATTAGCAATAGTTATATCTTTAAATAAGTTTATTATAAAAATATATTTACAGATTTATCTAATAATACTAATTATGTATTATAAATATTAATTTTTTATATATATTTAAATAAGAGTTGACTTCTCGAGAAGTGATAACATCTAGTGAACACATTCCTGTATATACAGTGAGTTACCCTATCCTAGTTGGCTTAACACACTCTCCATATCTTTTCTTGTTGATGCACTTGAGCTCTAACAGAATTGCTATATGTCAACCCCATGATTTTTTTGGCTTCATCTATCAACCGAATCATGGGCCCTTGGACTGACACGTGGCGCGCTGTGTGGCGTCCGATCCGGATCGCCCCAACGGAAGGTTTCCGCTCGCATCCCTGACTCCGACGCCGCTGCCCGGCATCGTTCCCACCTCCGCCGCACCCCACGCCAGCAGCTGATCCCTCCGCCGCCCCTAGGCCTGCCACTGCTCCCTCCGCCGTCGCTGCCCCCAGGCCGGCCGCTGTTCCCTCCGACGGGCGGGCGTCCCCGGAGTACGGGTCTCTCCCTCCAATGGCGCGTGCGTGGGCGTCCCCGGCGTGCCGTCCTCTCCCTCTGACGGCGCATGCACGGGCGTCCCCGGCATGCGGGCCTCTCCCTTCGACGGTGCGCTGCCTCTCCCTCCGACGGCGCGTGCGTGGGCGCCGCTCCCTCCCACTACTACAGAATGGACTTGTTGTCCCGGGCGGTAACAGCCTTTAGTCCCGGTTACCGCGCCGGGACAACGATCCCGGGACTAAAGGTGGAACCTTCAGTCCCGGGTCATCGAGCCGGGACTAAAGAGGGACCTTTAGTCCCCAACCGGGACTAAAGGCCCTCCAGCCGAGCGAACCTGGCGCATCCTTTAGTCCCGGTTGGTAACACCAACCGGGACTAACGGTTCACCCTTTAGTCCCGGTTGGTAACCCCAACCGGGACTAAAGGTTCCTTTTCTTTTTCTTTTTTGTTTGTTTAATTTGTTTTCAGTTCAGTTACACGTATTTGTTTAATATATAATATGTTTTTATGTACGTATTCTACGCTGCTAATATAAATACACGCATGCGTATAATTACATCTAATTCTCATCTTGAGCATTATTATATTCGAATAAAGTATGAAACTATATATATTATATATATATATATATATGTATATATACAACACTTTCATAATCTTGTTCTCGAAAATAACGATATCAATAAACATTTAATTTACATCATTTATTCCTTAAGATCAAAGTAGAACTCGCCGTTGGGATTTAGCACTTTTTCTAGAAGATATCCTGCTATTGACTCTTGAACTGCTTTCAGATGGTCTTTTTGCATGACCCTTCGTTTCAACCATTTAGTCTTGCATTTGAAATAAAAGGAAAAGTATTAATACACATATATGTATATATATTCATTTAAAAATAAATAAAAATTGATATATACGTACTCTGAGGACATCTTCAGGAGTTCTTCTTATGTGCGCAGTGATAAATTCACAAACGTAGTATCCACACAAGTTATTTCCTGGTTCCTGCCGCAAACACCACTGTACGAGAAGAAGATTATTCTCATCATCTCACACATAAATTGAAGTACGATATAGTAATTAAACACGTGGGGAAGTGTATATAGTACAACTTACTGGTATTTCAACTACATTAAGTGGTGCCTTGCAATCCTTACGATGTTGCCGAATAAACTCTTTCCAAACCCTATGCGACCAATAATGTACGATCGTTAATAAATTATGGCAAAGTCTATTCAATAATAGTTGTGCGCGAGAGATCGAAATTACCCTTGGATAATGTCTATCATATCTTGGTATAGTGCCCGTTCTTTTCTCAACGAGTCAAAGATTAGTAACCGACTTGAGTTTAACTCAATGACAATGAGTATCCAGTGAAAACTGCATTGGTTTATACACACGTACATGCATATAAGTTGTATTGATATTACATAAAATGTGTAGACTACATTATTATTAACACTTACTCAAAGTTGTACGGGAAAAGTATTGTTGTCTTGTCGTGCTGCTTCACGAAGAACATCATGATATTCTCCTGTGCTTCAGATACCCATCGCTCCTTGACAATAATACCGGTTTTGAATACGATATAAGGATCAATGAAGCCAACACTGGTGTCTTGTATTCTTTCGAGCTCTGACATCTGGAATCTGTATATAAATATAAGTTACATGTGAGGATAATTATATACACGTACGCATGGAAGTGAGTTTATTAAATAAAAGTAAGAATCACTTACAAACAAAAGGAGCTAATGATTGATTTGTCCAGAGCGTCCATGTGGTATAGTTGATGCAATTCTTCGAAACTAATATGTAAGATGTCATCGCCACGGAAGTAATGATGGTCTCTAAATCTGACAAAGATCCACTGCTCACCCCTGCCACACGCCTGCATGTACCACTTGTTGAGCAAGTACATTTGCGTACCCAATTCATTCAGAGCCGCAGGGTTGTACAGACTTTTGCCATATTTATAAGTCTTCCAGGTATCAACTTCCAGGTTCTGGATTGGAGCTTTGCCCGTCAATTGATCCAAGGTTAAACCAGTATCTTGAAAAAAAGCATTAAGGGCTTGAACCGACACTTCTCCAGAGTTGTCTGGTCGATAGACTTCTATGTTGGAACCATATTGATTAGCAACAACAAGATTTTGCATTGGTTGCTTCTGTTGTCCGAGCTGTGGGACATCCTTCCCTGATGCTCTTTTCCTTTTCTTATCTGCATCATGTGACTTCACGAGGGAGCGGTCATAGTCTGATAGTGGCGAAGGTTTACGAAGTTCAATCATCTTTTTCTTGTGAGCATCGACCTTCTGCCTCAGCACCTCTCGTGGTAGGTAAAAGTACGGCTTCTCCTTAAGCTTCGTTTGACTCTTCTTTTTGGTATCTATAAAAAAATCTTTCACTTTTTTGTCTTCTTCATCTGCTATTTGCTCATCAGTTTTTTCAGAAAGTATTTCTTGAGAAATAACTCTTTTTCTCGGGGTCTTCTTTGCCGCCGGGACCTTAGACGTCTTTGTAGTGCGTCGCTGTGGAGGGGGTGGGGGCGGTGTTGGAGACCGACGTGGAGGCGATGTGGCCGGTGTTGGTGGAGACCGGCGTGGAGGCGTTGGAGATCGTTGTGGAGGCGGTGGGGCCGGTGTAGGAGTTGGAGATCGTCGTGGAGGCGATGGGGCCGGTGTAGGAGTTGGCGATCGCCGTGGGGATGAAGTCGTCTCGCCCCCCGCGACGCTGTGATGAGATGGGGAATGAATAATTAGGCTAGGCTGGGGGGAGACCCTGCTACAAAAACAAGTTGTGTGTCAATTATTTTTTAAGCCAATAGAAAATTAATGGAAAATAATATTTCATTCACTTTCATTCGTACCTAGGGTGAGGTAGGGGAAGCGGTGGCGCCCCAGGAATGATGATGAAGCGTTTGCGCCATTGAATAAATGTCTTTTCTGCTTCTCCTAGTGTCTTCTCCCCATCACCGCCTTCAATGTCAAGAGGAACATTGCTGTAACCTTTGAGCACTCTATCGACCGAGACGCTAGCATATCCAGGTTGAATAACTGACCCATGGATTCTTGGTGTCTTCGTTCGGTCTATTGGAGATACAACCCCGACAGCCACCATGATTGATGCATTATTACCATCTGGAATGTGCAGCTCACATGTTGTTAGAGGCTCGGTAATGTCATCAACAGGGAAGCGCAACCCAGCGTCATCTTGAATAACTGGCAGCTCCGTAGAAGCACAACTACTTTTCATCTGACCAACGGGGCTAATGGTGACTCCCGGCGTTGATTGCGATTGCATTTGACTCATTGCTAGCTGCACTTGCCTCTTGATCTCCTCCTGCATTATTGCCTCAAGAGATTTTTCTCGTTCACGTGATTCAAGCAATGCTTGTCGTGACTCGTCAACAAATTGCTCCAATGCACGGATTCGTTCTGCCTCCTCATCCTTCTTTCTTTGGCGGCTTCTGTAGGTATCCTTGTCTGCTGGGAATGCGTGTAGCCACGGAACCGCCCCATAGCCTCTTGTTCGACCACCATGTTCGGGATTCTCTAGTGCATATGTCAATTCATCCTTCTCTCTGTTGGGCTTGAAAACACCACTATCAGCTTCTTCCCTAGCACGAGCTAGTCTCTGTGTTGCTCTCTCAATTTTTTGGCCGAAAATTAGCTTGCCAGTGTCTAGGTCTAGGCTTCCCCCATGAGCGTAGAACCAATTCTTCGCGCGTTGAGGCCAGTTCTTCTCTATTGTTTCAGGTATGATTCCCTTGGCAGTAATCTCTGCTTTTAGGTTCTGCCACTTGGGAATAGCACTCTTATAACCACCTGATCCCATGCGATGATGGTATTGCTTCTGTCGGGCATTCTGCCGATTCCTCATCACACGTTCCTCACTGTCTTGGGATGTCTTGTATTCTACGAAGGCATCCCAATGGGACTCCAACTTGACAAACGCCTTAGCATTGAAATTCGGCGTAGCATTCTTCAAGATAAACTTTTTATACAATGTCTTCTTCCAACTCTGGAACAATGTTGCCATCTTCTTCATTGTCCAATCCCTCACTAGCTCCTTCAAAGCATCATCTGCTTGTAATGTGAAATGTTGAGTGATATCTCTCCAAGCTAGGTTCTTGTCACGATCAGATACAAAACTAACATTAGGAGCGGATATCTTCTGCTTCCATTCACGAGCACTAACTGGGATCCTATCCCTTACAACGAACCCACATTGATTGACATATGTCTGAGCATGTGGTCCCAATGGTTTGCCGGTGTCGGTGTCGAATTCTGATATTATGAAACGGCCCTCTAATGGCTTTTTTGGCCCTCGGACTTTCCTACTTTTGTCGGTGGTTGATGTAGATCCAGAGACCGGCTACATGAGTAGAAACACAACGATTAACAACAAATATACGTACGCATGCATCTATAAGAGATGATAGATAATCGAATATACCTCGTCAGTATTTTCTTGCGCGACAATTTGTTGATCTTCAACCACCGGCATATTCAGGATATCCTCATAATTAGCAAAGTACTGACTCGTGTCATCTACATCCACATTGGTGCCGGCGTTGATAATATCCGCCATTATGTCATCACTCAAGTTATCATTCGGAGCAGCCATTTGTATCTTCAAGATAACACATAGATAGAATTACTATGGTACATAATATAAGTACATGTGATAACACATATAGAATTACTAAATCCAATTAAATATAATAACACATAATATTTCATCAACATGGAAATAAGTACATGTATATATATACACATAGAATGATACAATATATTTTCTCTCTCTCTCAACACATAGAAATAAGTGCATATGTCTATATATCTCTAGATATGCATGTGATACACATAGAATGTCTCTCTAGATACAATTTTCTCTCTCTCAACACATGAAAATAAGTACATGTATATATACATATAGAAATAATTAAGTACATATGTATACATATAGAATCTATATATCTCTAGATATAATATATATAGAGAGATAGAATATATAATTACTAAATCCAATTAAATAAATCTAACATGAAATTAGATAAACTAGTAAGATAATACATTTTAATCTAACATATATCAAAAACTATAATAAAAAACTATCTAAAAAAAACTATCTAAATAAAATACTAATTAAATTTTAATACATTTAAATCTAATATATCAAAAACTATCTAAAAATAACTAAAAAACTAACAATAAACTACATGTATTTATTTTAATCTAACATACAGCCGAGACTTTGTAAAAAAAATCTAAAAAAAAAGCCGATCGAGAGCAGCAGATCATATCGAGTTCGATCGACGGAGGCCGTACGGCGTGGGCGCGCGGGAAGCGTCGGCGACGGATGGTGGGGTCGGGTGCGGCGGCGGAGACGGGATGCGGCGATGCGGGCCTGGAGAATGGCGCGGCCGGGCGGGGGTAGACGACGACGGCGCGGCGCGGCAGAGACGAGCTCGACGACGGCGGATGGCGCGGCCAGGCGGGCGGCTGAGCGACGGAGGCGAGATCGAAGATGAACAGAACAGACTTCGATATATATAGCCTGCGACCCTTTAGTCCCGGCTGGTAATACCAACCGGGACTAAAGGTCCAACCCTTTAGTCCCGGTTGGTCTTACCAGCCGGGACTAAATGTCCTTTAGTCCCGGCTCGTGTTGCCAGCCGGGACTAAAGGTATTTTTTTGGCGGGCACCGAAATTGCCGCCCACCCTTTAGTCCCGGTTCTTGGTCTGGGCCGGGACTGAAGCCCTGAAAAATTTGCCAACCTGCCAGCGTAATTGGAAAGGCCTAGGATTTTGTTTTTTTTAATACTAGGTTAATCAATTAATTCCATAGCAACTTCAATACTTTGCAATATTTATTTTAAAAAATACTATTGATTAACTAATTATTTATTGTAAATAGGAAAATTTTGTAACCTAAAGTTTTTAATTTCTTTTATGAATATAGAATATAAATGTTACTAATACTAAGTATTTTGTTAATGCAAAAATATATTTCTAACTTAAAATTAATAAAACTAATATTATTCGATAGGAAATTTATTATCACATTATTGTAACGTCAATGTTTCAATTTTTTCTCGGTTTTTGACCAAAATTGACAGGAATTTTTTGTTGAACCTATAAAAATAGAGAAAATGTAGTATTTTTTGTTCTACAGCTTTCTCAAATGAAAAAATAGCCTATATAAGGATTGTATATATTGATGAGCTTAACAAACTCGGTATTCAAAACTTTTCAATTTGAGACAATCTAGGGTCCCGAAAACTAGTTTGTAGGCGTCGAAATTTTAAAATCACAAATTTGAACCCCTCGGACTTTCTCAAATGGAAAGTTGACCAAAACAACAATTGTAGATCTTTTTGAGTTTAACAAACTTGGTATTCAAAACTTTTCAATTTGAAGTCATTTAGAGTTCATAATACTAGAGTCAAAGTGTTGTTTTTTTATTTGACCAAATTTGACTTGGTCAAACTTGCTCAAATGAGACACTAAATGACCTCAGATGAAAAAACTCTGAATACCAAGTTTGATCATCTCAGAAAGATCTACAATTGTTACATAGCTCATTTTCCCATTTGAGAAATTTTTATCAAACAATAGTCACAACTTCTTGAATCTCATATATACTTTCTAAAACTATGTCACACACTTGTGAAATTTGAACTACATTTTGTTCAAGCTTTCTCAAATGAAAAAATGGCCTATATAAGGATTGTATATATTGATGAGCTTAACAAACTCGGTATTCAAAACTTTTCAATTTGAGACAATCTAGGGTCCCGAAAACTAGTTTGTAGGCGTCGAAATTTTAAAATCACAAATTTGAACCCCTCGGACTTTCTCAAATGGAAAGTTGACCAAAACAACAATTGTAGATCTTTTTGAGTTTAACAAACTTGGTATTCAAAACTTTTCAATTTGAAGTCATTTAGAGTTCATAATACTAGAGTCAAAGTGTTGTTTTTTTATTTGACCAAATTTGACTTGGTCAAACTTGCTCAAATGAGACACTAAATGACCTCAGATGAAAAAACTCTGAATACCAAGTTTGATCATCTCAGAAAGATCTACAATTGTTACATAGCTCATTTTCCCATTTGAGAAATTTTTATCAAACACTAGTCACAACTTCTTGAATCTCATATATACTTTCTAAAACTATGTCACACACTTGTGAAATTTGAACTACATTTTGTTCAAGCTTTCTCAAATGAAAAAATGGCCTATATAAGGATTGTATATATTGATGAGCTTAACAAACTCGGTATTCAAAACTTTTCAATTTGAGACAATCTAGGGTCCCGAAAACTAGTTTGTAGGCGTCGAAATTTTAAAATCACAAATTTGAACCCCTCGGACTTTCTCAAATGGAAAGTTGACCAAAACAACAATTGTATATCTAAAACAGTGAATATTACATAATATCCATCTCTAAAACATAATATATTAAACATGCATCGTTGTATCATGCGGGCACAACAGTGAATTTCTTCTTGACGTATGACCTTTGGTTATGATCTTGTCGTAACCATGGAGTGTCTTCATCATTTAACATGATGCTTGGATCTTTCTTCACTATGAAGGGTGGAATTCGGACATTTCTTTCGTAATCTTCTAACATGTCTGACTTGTCTTCAATTCCCACTATATTTATTTTCCCAGAAAGAATTATGTGGCGCTTTGGCTCATTGATCATTGAGTTGATGTCTTCGTTTTTTCCTCTCTTTGATTTTGTAGACATGTCTTTCACATAGAACACCTGACTCACATCGGCAGCAAGGACGAATGGTTCCTCTTTGTACCCAATATTGTTGAGGTCCACTGTTGTCATTCCATACTCTTTGTCGACTGTTACCCCTCCTCCGGTCAGCTTCACCCATTGGCACCGGAACAAAGGGACTTTAAAATTAGGTGCGTAGTCTAGTTCCCATATCTCTTCTATGCGGCCATAATATGTTTGTATATTCCCATTTGGATCTGTTCCATCTATGCGAACACCACTATTTTGATTGGTGCTCCTTTTATCTTGGGCAACTGTGTAAAATGTATTCCCATTTATCTCGTACCCTTGGTACGTGAGGATATGCCACGATGGCTGCCTAGCCAACAAATACAGTTGCTCATCAATATTGTCATCGCCTTGACATTCTTTTCGCAACCAACCACTGAAACTTTCCATGTGCTGACGCCTAATCCAAGCTTCAGTCTTCCCTGGAAATTTGGATCGTAAGAACTCCTTATGTATCTCGATGTACGGATACACCAATGACGAGTTCTGAAGAACTGTGTAGTGTGCTTTATTGAAATAATCGTCTTCCATGCCGATATATGTTTTCTTCCCTAAAGTTCCTTTACCACTGAGTCGCCCCTCGTGTCGTGATTTGGGAACACCAATCGGGGCAAGGTCAGGAATAAAGTCAACACAGAACTCAATGACCTCCTCTGTTCCATAGCCCTGGGCGATGCTTCCTTCAGGCTTAGAACGGACTTTCACATATTTCTTCAAGACTCCCATAAACCTCTCGAAGGGGAACATGTTATGTAAGAACACAGGTCCAAGAATACTAATCTCCTTCACCAAATGAACTAGGAGGTGTGTCATGATATTAAAGAAGGATGGAGGGAACACCAACTCAAAGCTGACAAGACATTGAACCACATCATTCTGTAGAGTAGCTAGTTCCACTGGATTGATTGCCTTCTGAGAAATTGCATTGAGGAATGCACATAGCTTCACGGTGGCTAGACGTACATGTGGAGGTAGAATTCCTCTTAAAGCAACTGGAAGCAATTGCGTCATAAGCACGTGGCAGTCATGGGACTTTAAGTTTAGAAATTTCTTATCTGGCACATTTATTATACCCTTTATATTGGAGGAGAATCCCGATGGGACCTTGATGCTGCTTAGACATTCGAACATGTTGTCCCTCTCTTCTTTGCTAAGCGTGTAGCTAGCAGGACTTAAGTAATGACGTCCATCATCTGTCTTCTCTGGATGAAGATTGTCTCGTTCTTTCATGCCCTGCAAGTCCTGGCGTGCTTCAAGTGAATCCTTTGGCTTCCCGTACACACCCATGAATCCTAACAGGTTCACACAAAGATTCTTTGTTAGGTGCATCACGTCGATTGCGTTGCGGACCTCTAGGACTTGCCAATAGGGTAGCTCCCAAAAGATGGACTTCTTCTTCCACATGGGTGCGTGTCCCTTAGCATCTTTGGGAACAGATTCACTGCCTTGTCCCTTTCCAAATACTACTTTCACATCCTTGACCATTGCGAGTACATCTTCCCCGGTTCGGTTATGAGGCTTCTTCCGATGGTCTGGCTTACCTTTAAAATGCTTCCCTTTCTTTCTTACTTGGTGATTCAACGGAAGGAATCGACGATGGCCAAGGTACACGACCTTTCGACATCTTTTCAAATATATACTGTCAAGGTCATCAAAACAATGTGTGCATGCATTATATCCTTTGTTTGTCTGACCTGAAAGATTACTTAAAGCAGGCCAATCATTGATTGTTACGAACAACATTGCTCATAGGTCAAAGTGTTCTTGTTTGTACTCATCCCAGACACGTACACCTGGTTTGTTCCATAAAACTAGAAGTTCTTCAACTAATGGCTTCAGATAGACATCAATATCGTTGCCAGGTTGCCTCGGACCTTGGATGAGGATCGGCATCATAATGAACTTCCGCTTCATACATAACCATGGAGGAAGGTTGTAGATACATAGAGTAACTGGCCAAGTGCTATGACTAGTGCTCTGCTCTCCAAAAGGATTCATACCATCTGTACTTAAGGCGAACCTTAAGTTTCTAGCCTCATTTGCAAACTCTGGAAATTCCCTATCTATCGCTCTCCACTGGGACCCATCAGCTGGGTGTCTCAGCATATTGTCTACCTTACGGTCTTCTTTATACCACCGCAACAACTTTGCATGGTCTTTATTTCTGAACAAACGTTTTAAGCGTGGTATTATAGGAGCATACCACATAACCTTGGCAGGGATTTTCTTTCTAGGACGTTGTTCACCCTCGATGTCACCAGGATCATCGCGCCTGATCTTATACCGCGATGCTTTACATACCGGGCATTCATCCAAATTCTCGTATTCATTGCCATGGTAGAGAATGCAGTCATTAGGACATGCATGTATCTTCTGGATTTTTAATCCCAATGGGCAGACAACCTTTTTTGCTTCGTACGTAGTGGTGGGCAATTCATTTGGCTTCGGAAGCATCTTCTTTATGAGGTTCAATAAATTCCCAAATGCCTTGTCAGATATACCATTCTTTGCCTTCCATTGTAGCAATTCCAGTGTTGTACCCAGCTTTTTTTGCCCCTCTTCGGCCGTCGGGTATAGCAACTTCCTATGATCCTCAAGCATGCGCTCGAACTTAACTTTCTCTTTTTCACTTTCCCATTCTTGTTGTGCATCACGAATGGCATCGCCAAGAGCATCACCGAGATGATCTTCTACCGCTACCTCTTCTTCATCTCCCCCCATTGTAGTATCATCAAAGGCACCATACTGAGCAATAATGTCATCAATGTCTAAATCTTCTCCTTCACCTTCTTCCATCATGACCCCGCTTTCTCCATGCTTAGTCCAACATATATAGTTTGACATGAAACCTGACTTAAGCAAATGTGAATGAAGACTCATTGAGCTTGAATATTCCTTTAAATTCTTACATAGGGCACATGGACAGCACATGAAACCATCCCGCTTATTTGCCTCGGCCACACCTAAGAAATTGTGCAAGCCCTCAATAAAGTCTTGGGAGCGGCGATCGGCATTGTACATCCAATGGCGTGACATAATCTGTATTACACGACAAATTATGAAAACCTTGAACATAATTTAGTATTTTATTACACAACATAAATGACACACACACGGTTGATTAATTAACTAAGTCTGGCTACAACGTAAGCAATCCCAACTATCACTAAACAAACTAAAACTACAATGCACTTCAGTAACATAATTATTTCGTGATCGTACGCAACTAAAACAGACAAATCATTCTTCTGTTGAATATCAATAAGCTTCTCCTGCTGGCTCACTGCCTCATCAGCAGCAGCCGCTACCTCAAGCGCACCCAAATTCTGCACGTATGTAGCATAATCTTCCTCCCAGTACCAACCATCGCATCCATTGCCCTCCCACTGTAATTAAAGCCAAAAAATATTTAGTCAAAAATATTCAAGAAAAGCAGGTCAATTAGCCATAAAGATAAAATGCGTAAGAAACTCACATCGCGATCCGGGCACTTGTAGAAAACACGGCCCTTGTTGGGTCCCTGTCTCTTGACTCGGTACTCCATCACAATCTTCTGCTTACACTTGCCGCAGATAATGAGAGGGAGTTCTGGCCTCAGTCGTTTCGCAACCGAACAAGAGGCCGATGATCCGGTACCAGTTGTCATCTACTTTCTATACTTATTTTTGCAAACTAGTGTAAATTTCATATTTTCTAAAATGATATATTTAAACAAAACTAGTACGGATTTCACATGTTTCAATAAATAACCACCCGTACTAGTTGACCTTGCTTACGTGATCATCTCGGCCAGCATTTCTCCATCGGACGGCACCGTACTTGGCCAAGGAAGAGCTCCGATTCTACGAGAAAGAGAACACGGTCTTCCACGACCGTTGCAGCTCTCCCCCGTAGCATCAAAGTTCCTCCTTGACGTCCGTTACCGCTCGGCAGAGAACATGTTGGCCGAGCTGAACACAGTCCGCAAGTTCAACTATAACGGATTTTCTATAATTTTCTAACTATTTACTAAGTTTTTCATTTCATGGAAAATTTAATTCTAAAAAAAGGCATGATTTCTAAGTAGTTCATTTCATGGAAAAAATAATTCTAAGTGACCTGCTCGATATCGGCGAGCTCGCGGACGTTTAGGTTGCCGAGGATAGTAACATTTGTAGATGACATTTGTAGGTCTGAAGTTATCAAATATCCATCAAATTATAGCTCAAAAACATGTTTCAATAAATAACCATCCGTACTAGTTGACCTTGCTTACGTGATCAACTCGACGAGCATTTCTCCACCGGACGGCACCGTACTAGGCCAAGGAAGAGCTCCAATTCTACGAGAAAGGGAACACGGTCTTCCACGACCGTTGCCGCTCTCCCTCGTAGAATCAAAGCTCCTCCTTGACGTCCGTTACCGCTCGGCAGAGAACATGCTCGCCGACTTGAACACGGTCCGCAAGTTCAACTAGTACGGATTTTCTACAATTTTCTAAGTTTACATATAAAATCATAATAAAGTCCAACATATAAAGTTACACATGCATCTACATCGCAAAATGAGATAAGCTACTGATAAAACATAAGAGGATTAAGTTTGTTACCTCCAAAATCGAAGAGCAACACCAATGGAGGGGGAGAGAGCAAGAACAACAGCAAGCTGAAAAACAGAGGCAGTGAGTTTGAATGGAATGGCTCGGGCTCGGGGAGGAAGAAATGAGCTGAATTATAGGCCGGGATTATTAGTCCCGGTTAGGGGTCCAAACCGGGACTAAAGATTAATCTTTATTCCTGGGGCATCACCCAAACCGGGACTAAAAGATTTAGTCCCGGCTGGTATTACCAGCCGGGACTAAAGGTTTACCTTTAGTCCCGGTTGGTAATACCAGCCGGGACTAAAGGCCCCTGCCCCACGGACGACCGTTGGGCAGGGACCTTTAGTCCCGGGGGCAAAAAATGCCGAGGCTAATGCCAAATTGGGACATCGTTCTAAAGTCTGTTCTCTAGTAGTGTCCCAGTCGCAGTTTTCTTAGGAATTTGTAATTTTCTTTTGTAATTTGTGAAAATTTTGACATATTTGACATGTATTTCTCTGGTATCTGGAGTCCATAGAAAAAAATTATAATTTTTATTTGAAAATTTGGCATATATTTGTCTAAGATCTTGTGTTATCCCCAAATTACATCACTCTGTCGAATAAATTACACTAAATAAATCATTGTAAATATAGTTAGAAGACAGTGTAAGGGCATGAAAAAATTCAGTTGTTGGAAGGGATGAAAATAAACAGTTGTTCACTAGAAGGCTTCAGCTCTAAACACCTTAATCTTTTATAGAGACTAGGTAGCGTGCCCATGCGTTGCTACGGGATAACTAACAATTTATACTAAAAACACACGGATCGCACAATAAGATAACAATACTGTTAAATTAAATACCAACGTTAAAGTGACATTTAATCCAAAAAGCAAAGTTTATGAATTTAACACAGTCACGGAGTGCGCGACTTCACAGGCTCACAAACTCTAGAGCTTCCAGAGATTGGGTCGAATCCAACCTAGAGCCTCGGAACCCTACATCTTTTCCTGGACGGGCTTCACTTCGGATGAGCCGGTAGCAATATCAACGATCTCCAGTCGATGGACCAAGTCGTATGGATCCCCATACAATGGCTCAGACATGTAGATTTTGTTCTCATTGTACTTGGATACACTTGTTTCACTGAAGCTTTCATTGAAATGTTTAGACACAAACAGTGTCTGATCACCTATGTCCCTCACTCTGGACCACTCCGGCGTACGGTGGCAGTTGCACTTGTAAATCGCGCTGCTGTAGGTGAAGCTCTATGTCTTGTGGAACATGCTCACCATGGCACCCACAATGTGCAGCTCACCGTTTGATTCCAGGTAGCTACGGTGGCAGAGCCCCGCTGGTGGCGACAGCGATGGCAGTAGCGTCGTGGTTGGAGTAGCGCCAGCGGCGTTGCTGCTACAGACGGAGATTTCTCCAGTGCAGTCGATCGCCAAGAACTTGTCTTGGCAGTGGACGATGGACCCCACGGAGAACTCCAGTTTGGTGTCGAGCAGCGTCCATGCGCTGTCGACTCCAACCCGGCAGAACGCGACCTCCGTGGAGCACCCAAGCATTGCCATGGCCACGCACTCGTGGCCGGCGACGTTAGGCGGCGCCGAGAGCACGATCTCACGGAAGAACACATCCCTCATGTCTTCTAGCTTGATGGCTCTGCCTGCGGCATCCGTGTCCCCCACTACTACAGAATATTTATCCGTGTTGGGCGTTTTGGGTTTCCCGCGGCGGGCAAACCGGTCCGCCGCCGCCGAAAGGCCACGGTAAATCTTGGCTTCCCATGGCGGACAGCTTTGCCCGTCGCGGTTAATCGTTCAGGAAAAACAAAAAAAAAGAAAAAAAGCCCACACGGGCTTGGATCCGGGCCGCACTGAACCTAGATCCCGCTGCCGCAGTCGATCCAGCGTCGTCGATTAGATCCGCCGCAGCTCCAACCCGCCGCACCGCCGGAGGGAGAGGAAGGGCCGGGGTGGGCGCCACGCCCATCGGATCTGCGCAACCGTCGATTGGGTGGGAGGGAGACGACGCCCCTCCGTGGATCCATGCCGTCGCGGCGGGTTGGGGACGCCCCTCCATGGATCCGTGCCGTCGCGGCAGGTTGGCGCTGCCCCGCCATGGATCCGCGCCGGACGGGCCACGCCATTGCTCGCCACCGTGAGCGGAGGAGCACCCGTCGCCGCTGCTCGCCACCATCGTCGGGGATCTGCAAGGGTGCGAGTGTGAGAGGGCCTCCATGCCGGCGTCGGGGCCTCCACGCCGGCCAGAGGAGGGAGAGGAAGGGGCGCCGTCGGGGCCTCCACCGCCGGCCGAAGGAGGGAGAGGAAGGGGCGCCGTCGGGGCCTCCACCGCCGTCGTCGGGGCGGCCTGACTTGGAGCGCGTGGGGAGGAAGAGAGTGGGGAGGAAAAGAGGGAGGAGGAAGAGAGTGGGGAGGAAGAGAGGCCGACTGCGCCTAAGTATACCTATATATACGTGTAGACGAATATCGGGCCAGCTTGGGCCTGATGGGCCTAGGCCTTTTCCGTGGCGGGCTTTTAACGTTGTCCGCCACGGTAAATAGGGTATTTACCGTGGCGGGCATCTTAATATGTCCGCCACGGTAAATCGATTTACCGTGGCGGGCAAAAGTGCCCGCTATGGTAAATAAAAAATGCCCATCGTGGTAAATCGTGGGATTTACCGCAGCGGGCAAAAATAGGTGCCCGCCACGGAGTGCAAAAGTGCAACGCTGCGCATATTCGTTTGTGTAGTAGTGCCCATAATCGTTGGTGGGATGGAGGACCCACCGGCCATGGACCCTAGACACGCGTTCCGATGAGGACGCCGCCGTGACGTGTTCGCCTGCTGGCAGGAGCTCCACGCGGGGGGCACGGGCATCCGTAGTTTTAATCTAGATACTCAAACTTGTAATATGGACATCCGTAGTTTTAATCTAGATACTCAATGAATGTATCAGAGGAATATCTGACATTTATCAGTATCCACGAAGAACAAGGTAATTTAAATTTATTTAAAAGTTCCCTCTCCATGACTAGTTGTTGGGGGATCACCCTCGACGCACCACGCCACCCATGCTTCGGCCAAGGCAGGGCCCTCTACTATTTCTATCCCCCTCAAGAGTGAAGTTGTACCTTCATTGTCGAGAACCCTCGCTTGGCCCGTGGCCACCAGCGCCACCCCGGCATGCGCCCACGCTAGGAAGCCCTCTTGGACCGGCCCCAGGCGACCTCACCGGCACCCTCGACGAGCGGTGCCTTGATTCTATATTTTTGCAGGGTCAGGAGCGAATAGCGGAATCCGCCAGCCCAAAGAAACCCTCACAACCTTCCCGCATGAGTCATCTTTGGCAGACGAAAAGAGGTGGCCCCCAAAGTGAAGCCCTAGACGGTGTCTAGAGTGTGGTTGGGGACGAGGAGCTAGATTGTCGGTAACTCCCCAATAAAGTTGTAAGAAAGCCCTTGGATGGTTCTAGGGCAATTGGAATTTCACCAAGTGTGGCCTATAAATACCTGGTGGGGACCACAGTGATAAAGGATGAATCGATGACCATTTACTCTTAAATTTATTTCACTCACTCCCAGTCTCACTCTCGTGTACACCTTCATCTCCCCCTTCTACTTCTTTCTACTCCTGTGGGTCACCATTGGCCTCCACCGCACCACTCTGTAGCGAGTGTTTGGAAGCAGAGCATTGTACCCACACTAGTTACTAATTATTTAATTTTAATATTACTAATGATGCATTGAAACCATTTGTAGGATCTCTGGTTAGCCAAGAGGGGGTGAATAGGACTGTTAAAACAAATCAAGAACAAACGTCAAATTTGACCCATGGCACTGCCGCTCTGACCCCGTGGCACTGCCGCATCTGCAGACAACTTCGGGGCACAATTCAAAATTTATGTATGGAAACTTAGATCGGAGAAATTACTGAGGTTCCTACAGGTATGTAGTTCACAGATCGACATCTAGAAGTAGTAGCACAAGAGTATACAAGTAGATCGACCTCAAACCCTAGAAATCACCTCAACAACAATATGAATCACAAGAATGTAAAGAAAGCACACAGTGACACAATGGTTTATCACATGGTTTAGCTCGCCACCAAGGCTTGCCTAAGTCCACATTGAGGTTAGCCACTAAGGCTTAGGGATTTGCCACCCTTCCTTGATCTCAAGTCAAGAGAGTTAACTCTTGACATGAGGGGTGAGTTTACTAGCTTCAAGAGATGGTTACAGACCTCTCTGGGCTGCCACACAAGTTGGCAAAGCTATACGGGCGATGCTCTAGCCGGCTAGGAGCAAGCTCCAAGAGTAACAAACAAAATCTACTGGCTAAAACGTGAACCAAGTGCTCTTAGGCTTTAGGAAACAATGGATCTGCTCTCTAATCGAGTTTTGGAGCCTTTTCTCTCAAGTATTTATGGGGAAATCACAAAGAAATGCTTGGGAGCTCAAGGTCACCAATGGAGAAGAGAGAGAAAGAGCTAAGAGCTGTTCTGGTCGAACTGAACAATCAGAGGAAGAAGAAGAGCCATTGGTGAGGGATGGGAGAGGTATAAATACCCCCAACCCCCAACGGCCAGTTAAGTCACGGCAGTGCCATGGCTCAACTACAACAGTGCCGCCGTGCAGCAGTGCCTCTCTTCAGATGTGGCACTGCCGCACCAGGCAATATAGTAAAGGTAAAAGCAGTGAAGAGTTAGCTATCTTGGCTGAGCACAAGAGGATGTATGTATAAGATTAAGCACTTGATTGCACATTTTAGCAAGTTTATTATGTCCCCCCTTTATAGTACGATATTCCAGTACTCAATTTCAAAATATAAAATGAAATAAATCTCCTTTTGAGCTTCATGCCGTCACATTTTGTAATTGGGGGTTCCTCCGTTTCGTATAACATCTGTTGGTATTTATTAACTTGTCACTTGTTTAGTAGTCACCTATTATAAACCAATATCTCCTAACATTACTTTATTAGGTTGTCATCCCTAGTGATGATGCCGGAGATGCTTGTTGATATTTCTTAGTGTCCCTACTAATAATAGAGTTTTAAATCTAATCCCTATCAAGGGTGCCAGAAATGCTTGTTGGTACTACATAGCATTACTACTAGATTAATACTAAGCAGTTCTTTATCATTTTATGTGACTAGAAAGAATAACTATATGAATGAAAAGGATCTGTGGGCACACGGATAATATACCATTTTAGCATTTTACCCGGGAGTATTCAAGTATCGTTATTTATATTTTTACCACAGGGAAGGTCTAGCATGAACATGTATTGATAACTTATACTATTGAAGGAGAAGTAAACCATAACCAGTATTCTTCATGGATAAGTCATAGGATAATATATATATATATATATATATATATATATATATATATATATATATGATGAGTATTGATCAATAATAATTACTACTACACAAACTTTACTGGAGGCGGGCGTTTTTTATTTTCTGCGGCGGGCAAAGCCGTCCGCCGCGGCCTAGAGGCCACGGTAAATCGTGGCTTAACCGCGGCGGGCGGCTTTGCCCGCTGCGGTTAACCGATTTACCACGGCGGGCGGTTTAACGTGCCCGCCGCGGTAAATATACTTTTACCACGGCGGTCATGTTGCACCGCCCGCCGCGGTAAATTATTTTACCGCGGCGGACACCTTTTGTGGCCCGCCGCGGTTATGTTCGTTAGCCGTGGCGGGCATTATTATTTGCCCTCCTCGGTAAATTATTTCCTGAATTAAAAAAAATACAGCAGGCATATAAATTCAAATTCAAATTCAAATTCAAATCACATCCAGATTTCACAGATTAAACTTAAAAAGTATGCAGGCATTACACATGAGATAATATACATATATATACATTCACTTAGTCATTCTTGTCATCGTTAATTCATTACATTTACATATTAAAGTCGTTATACATGCCCTAAGGAGTAATCCTGCGGACGCATCATCGTGGGCTATTTCCTCAGCCTCTCGTACTCCGGTAAAATCGCTAGCTGGCTGTTCTCATTGAAGAACGTGCTCCCTTCAAGCACGCATTTGTCTAAGACAAACTTACATATGTCCGCCTTTGTCTGCTTGAAGAAGTGTTGGGTGCTCTGCACGTCTCTCCACCAGTTCAATCCATTCTTGAGCACCCTCTAACTACTGCTGTACTGCTTGCACTCCCTCAGGTACTCACAGACGTAGAAGCCACAGGTTTGTGATCCTACCGGTTGTTTGGCACACTGCATGATCGATACACAAGCATTAGAATACAGGCATTAGAACGCTTATGAACAGAAAGCACAATTAAACCTTTCAAATACTTACCGGAAAGTTGCATCTGATTTTGATGCGGTTCTTATGCTTAGCCTTAAAATTCTCTGTTCTTCGATCATAGCATTCAGGATCCTTCACGTACTCCTTATAAGCGCTATACAAAATGTACTAGTATTAGGCAGGGCATTAGAACGCATATGAGAAGACAGTTCAGTCACTTACACTCTGAGGCAATCTTCAAAGGCCTTGTACCCTTTTAAGTTTGGCATTCTCAATGAATCAAATACGCAGGCCCTGCCATCCTGAGGGTAGATGATAAATGCAACCCAGTGACCCTCGAGGCCTTGGCTGCGCCATTGAAACAAAATACAGGTTACGACGAGAAATAATAATACTAGCTAGCTACCCACTTATCTCTACAGGCATGTCTTCGACTTACCCAAAGTGGTAGGCAGCTACGATACACCCATTTCTCCTGATCTTCTTCATTGCTCCTAGTATGTACCTTGAAATGTTCAACTTCTCATTGTCCATCAGTTTCTTCCTGTGCGCCTCTCTCTATCGCTTGGTCAAGTCTTTCATGGTTGGATGATTGTCATCTAGGTGGTAACCAATGATGACTCTTTGAGCAATATGCATTGGAGATAGATAGATAACATCAAGTTTAGTTCCTTGGATATATAGGCCATCAACTTGCAAGGACAAGCCATCGTGGCATATATAAGTAGTCTTGACCGATTCAAAGGCAGGTGATATGTGAAACTCGCAATTCATCACTTACATAGAGAACAAGATGACTTGGGCGATGTCAAGGTCTTGTTCCCGTAGTAGTCTGTACATGTCGTGGAAGTCCACGGGGAGTTCTACATCGTTGTCGGGCAAGTGGAAGTACTCCGCCACAACCTTGACTAGAAAACCATGCAGGCCAGCTTTTGCCGCTTCCATGTACCAGAGATGAAACCTCCTTGTCTACCACCTTTCCTCGTCGACGAGCAGGGCCTTGGTTATCATGAACTTCCCATGCTTGTAATGGCCGGGGCAGTCATCCGATTCAAGAAATAGATGGAAAGGTGATCTTGGCCTGGGATAGAAATGTTAGTACCATATTATGGCAAAGAAAAGTTATTAGCAAATTATGCTCGCCGCTACCATACCTTTCGAACTCAAGTGAGTATGTGAGATGCCCTTGGTCGCCTTTAGTCTTTGCCGGCGGTGGAGGACAGTGGCTTGTGCTCGCAATGGCAGCAGGCGGTGTCTTTGTCCCCGGTTCCTCCGTGCCTCCTGGTCCTTTGCTTGTGCCCTTAGACGGACTGTCGGGAGGTGGAGGTGGACTTGTTGTTGGAGGAGGAGAACGAGGGTGAGGGCTTGTGCCTCGGGGTGACTTCCTTCCCTTGTCATCCCCGCCATTGCCTTCGTCATCGCCATCGCCGTGATCTGGATCATCGGGGGGACAAGATCCAGCAACGGATGGTTGTGATGCTGGTGTCGCCATCGGCGTAGAAGTCGGCATCGAGAGAATGATCTCTATGTCGTCCTTGTTCCACAGGACTTTGGAACCAATGGCAGCTCCAAGGATCGTTACCCCTTGTGCAGTTGGATATTCCATTTCAAATTCTTCGTATTGGGTCGCATACCATGTAAGTATCATGGCAGCATAGTTGGTAGGGATCTGGTCTTGGTTGAAATCTTTGATATCTTCTTTGGGGTGCATGTAACCCTCACCCACGGTCAACTTTTTCGCCCTGCCGAATGGGATGTTGAGGTGGACGTGCATGGGTTGCCGAATGTCATCGACGGGGTGCCTTGGGCGATCCTCGATCATCGGCAGTGGCTGCCCTTGTGTCTGTCCTTGTGGAACTCGAGGCACGGCCACACCAGCCTGGCGAAGCATCTGTGACCTCATCGACACCATATCTAGGTCATTGCTCATGAAGGCTTCTTTTATGGACCGACTGATCATTTCGGCCACGCCTTGATCATAGCCCTTCTGAAAGATGCCCTCCTTGTACCTCTGCCTTGACCGGTATGTGGCAGCGTTGGATTGCCATGACTCCACTGAGTTCCAGCTCATCTTCGACGACATGCCACGGACGCGGCCACGGTGCTCGGGGGTTCCCAGCGCCAGGGTCAGCAAGTCCTGGCCCCTGCGAACCTCGAAGCTATCCTTGGATTTAGCGGCCTCGATGAGAGCCCTCTCCACCTCCTCGAACTTGGGCTCATTGAACTTGCTCGCGCCCTCCTTGAGCTTCTTCGGCTTACGGGCATAGATGAACTCCACCTGATCCATGTCCTTGACTATCTCATACACCTTTGTCCCCCAACTAGTCTGCGTCGGTTGATCACGCTGCGGCTCGTCCTGATTGTCAAAGTATTTGTTCATAATACTTCTTCTATACCTGTGATTTTTTGCGAGGAACCGTCTGTGCCTCGTGTACACCATCTTATTGGATCACTTAAGGTAAGTGTAGCAGGTCCCGTCGATGCAAATTACGCAGCCAGTCTTCCCTTTGATCTGCCCCGACAGTGAGAAGAGACCGGGGTAATCGGTGATGGTGACAAAGATGATTGCGTTTAGTGTGAACTTCTCCTTGCGGGATGCATCCACCATTTGGACCCCAACATCAAATAGTATCTTCATTTCCTCCATGA